>NC_092745.1:78769876-79072906 GCF_047496795.1 Chiloscyllium punctatum
GCCTCTGACACCGTGGGCCCTTAGCTTACTCAGTGCAGCACCTTGTCAAAGGCCTTCTTGAAGTCCATGTAGATAACATCCATTGGCTCTCCTTGGTCTAACCTGCTCATTACTTCCTCAAAGGATTCTAGCATATTTGTCAGGCATGACCTCCACTTGATGAAACCATGCTGACTTTGCCCTATTTTACCATACACTGGGGGAACACATCAAGTTAGCCAAGGAATTGAGCCTCAAATGTGCATGCACTTACCTATTCCGTGGAGAGTTTGAGGCACAAAGTTCATGAAGAGAAAAAAAACTGCCTGTTCACTAATAGAGAATTACAGAAACATTGACATTGACAAGTTTATTTATGGCTAAAACTAATTCATCTAGTACAGAATTATTCCTAAACACTCATCCTTTGCCGAGAATGCTGCAAGACAAAATGACTGCCACCTCTGATCATGTGACACACTAATAAAGCTGCTGAGAATAGTACCATCTCAATCACCTCTTACCAGACAATTGATACAATGGACATGCTATACATGATCCAGATGGCAACGAACCCCCAGCCAGATTTATCCAAACAATGATTCGGGGAATATGGCAAATGGCTTATCCATCAACAAAAGCAGCACACTACATTCCACTATGTGGCACTTTCCAAAGCAAAAGGTACAACCAATGTTCATTTTACTCTTAAGAAGAATGCACCCACTCAAAACCAGTTCTTCCTGTCCTTCCAGGGGTTCAGGAACAGGTCAGCATTGAAGCTTGGCCACATGGGACTTGGTGAGGAAGGTAGTGGGATACAATTTAATATTGACAGAAAAATGTAAATATATTCAAACTTTTCTTTGCCGGGGAAAAGTAAACATTCAGGGACAGGATGAATCTGGTGTTGGGATGGTATGTTATGAATGCAGCAACTATCACTAGGATCGATGTCAGAGGCAGTCTCCCTGTTCTAGACATATGTGTATAATTCAATAAACAGTGCTAGATACCCCACCAGCTGTTCAGGGACTATCTATAAATACACTTACATTACTTAGTACAAATCCACTCCTCTCAACAGAACATATGAAGTTATCACTGTTATGGATTCTTCTAATTTAATATCCTGAAAAAGGTTAAAATGAGAAAATGAAACCTTATCTAACTCTCAAATTAATTGAAAATAAGAACCTTGATTTGTTCAATATTACTAAGCACATTGTTTTACTCTGATCTATTCCATTACAATCCAAACACGATACATGGAGCAGACAGCGTAGCATACAAGCTGGGAGGCTAGACCTGTGGCTGGAAATTGATGAGCGACTTAAAAACAATTATACCTGCTTTCACCCAGATTTTATAGTGTCTCAAAGATAACACAAGATACCCTTTTAGGATTGCTAGCATCCTACTGATACAGATTTGGATTTTTGAGCAACATTGTGCCTCACTGCGCCAGGGACACGGGTTCAATTCCACCTTTGGGCAATTGTCTGTGTGGAGTTTGCATGATCTCCTCATGTCTGCAAGGGTTTCCACCATGTGCTCCGGTTTTCTCCTACTGTCCAAAGATGTGCAGGTTAGGTGGATTGGCCTTGCTAAATTACCCATAGTGTTCATGGATGTGTAAGTTAGGTGTACTAGCCATGGGAAATACAGGGGTAGGAGAATGGGGTCTGGATGGGATGCTCTTCGGAAGGTTGGTGTGGACTAGTTGGGCTGAATAGCCTGTTTCCCCACTACAGGGATTCTAAGGATTAAGGTGAGGGAGAACCAGCAGGCCTTTCCATTGATTTCACTATAACTAAATATTAAGTTCTGTAATGGTCAGCAAATACAATTTTGCCTGATTTACATGCTTACTGATGTGCAATTTCACTCCCTAAACTTCCATAATCTATCAAGATTGGATTGTTTGTTATTCCATAAAACATTTCCTCATTTGCTTCTGTCCTGATTCTACAACCTTCATTACTATTCCTAGCCAGACATTCAGCCAGCCACCCTGCAGCTCATTTCCTACAATCTTCTGAAAACACTAATTTAAAGTAATGGGAACATTGTATCAATTAGTTGCCAGGACAGGAATATGGCTGTTCTTAATATCTTGGTTTAGATTGTAAGTATTGATGGGATGCTTACAGATTGGTTATCAAGAACAAGTCTGATATTGGCCTCACTCAACTTCCAGAATAGGTCAATATGTTGTCTTATTTCCTTCTCCTTAATTAAGCATCATCAGGGTCCAATATAGAAGCGTCATTGTCACCCCAAGTTAAAATCTACTAACTTAGTTCAGGTGAGAGAACTTTGTTACTAATTCCACATTCTACAGTGCACATACCGACTATGATATGAAGGGTGCAAGCTGACAATCCCTTAGCTAATGTGTCTGATAATAGTAAAAATCATATTTATTTGGACTAGATTTAAAATATCAAGGATTCTTTGGAGAAAATACGTTTCTGCCAATTTCTAATTTTCATTGTCTGAGGCTTGCCACATGTGCATTCACATAATCTAATTTTGTGATCAGTTTTAATTAAATACCCTGATTATGATTAGATTATATTAATTACAGTGTGGAAACAGGCCCTTCAGCCCAACAAGTCCATACTGAACCTCCAAAGATAATTCCACCCAAACCCATTCCCCTAACACTATGGGCAATTTAGCATGGCCAACTCAACAAACCTGCACATTTTTGGACTGTGGGAAGAAACTGGAGCACCCGGAGGAAACCCACGCAGACATGGGGAGAATGTGCAAATTCCACACAGACAGTTGCCTGAGGGGGGAATTGAATCCAGGTCTCTGTCACTGTGAGGCAGCAGTGCTAACCACTGTGCCATCTTGCCGTCCAGATAATCTATGCAATTCATACTTTAAAGACTTAGAGCTCTCCTTGTTTCATAACTAATGGAAAGAATTTTAATTTGTGAATATGCCCTCCTTTCTGGCATATCTGAAGTCAAAAAGGGCATCTAATTAGATGGATAGATAGTAACCGAAACACTGCCACAATCCCACCTCTGCCACTATTAAAGCAGGGACGGGAAGTCACTCATAGTCAGACTTCCTATTACTCCTTTCTGCCCTCCCCCTTCCTCCACCATTTAGACCTTTATGGGCCTTTTTGCTGCTGATACTGATCTAGTGGCAGGAAATCTGACAATACACAATGTGCAGTACAGGAAAAACTGTGGTCTTCTGCAGGGGGGTCATGTGATCCCCTCAGTCAAAGGCATTAGTGCCTGATCAAGGGCATCAGCATCAGAAGGATGGGGTTGGGTCTTTAGATCTAACCCTCTGCACTTCCTGCTGAACCCCCACACTTTTATCCTACAAATCCTCTTCTGTCATGAGTTATCCTTGGCCTGGGTAATCACAATGCAAGAACTCAGGTGTCGTTCTGGCAGCAGCCACAGCATCCCTAATGGCACAGCAGTTCAAAAGAGCTGCCAGCTTCTCATGGGTCACAAGCTCCAACTTGGTGCAATTTCCACCTCTAGGCCCTTAATCTATGAAAGGCACATTAATATTAGCTGATTTCCTCGAAGAGGCAATGTGGGTCTTTCATCAGCTCTCCTTCCAACAGGCAAGAACCCTCAATACCTCAGAAAAATCCAGCACATTGTCTTTCTGAAGATAAAAGCTCAAAACCTCTCATTTGGAAGAGGTTTGAAGTCTAACAAGAGTTGAATCAACAGTTTGAAATGAGGATGCCCCTATCTGTTGTGCAGCAGTCCTCTAATAAGGAAGTGATTTTCTTTTTGCCCCCTTCCTTCCTGAACTTTTAAATTCCCAATGATGAAAAATAATGCATTATATGAAGAGAACACACTGTAGTGTTAGATTTCTACTTTTCCTTTGCATCTGTTTTATATCTTGAAGTGCAAACTAACAAAATGACTTTTATTAGAGTTTCCAGATTGTTTTTAATTTTGGCAGTGCATGAGAAGCAAATAAACAAAATTGAGAAATAAGTAATTTTTGTATCGTGGATGAGACACGGTTAAAGGCATGCGCTCACAGAACCTCCTGGTTTCACCTTCTTGTTTCAACCAAATCAAATTTTAACTCAATATAGAAGATGGTGCCGGTTCCTGATTATGTGGATTCATTAGTGCCACTGAATGTAACTTTAATGCCTCAGTTCAAGATAGTTAGCCTTTGCTTTAATGCAATAAAAACCTTAGGTGTGAAGAAAAATGTGAGCACTGTGAGAAAGTAGAAAGAAGTTTGATTTGAACCCAAAACAGGAACAAAGCCAATGGAAGTAGGAGCACAAATGAGAATAGGCTGTTCGGCCCCTTGACCCTGTTTCATCATTGTGATGTGGTGTGCTTGTTCTGTATCTTAGCTTCATCCATATGGCATTTCATGATCATGTCTTGCAAGTAAAAATCCATCTCAGATTCAAAATTATTAATTGAAGCAGTAGCTATTTTTTTTTCTCTGAGAGACAGCTCCATATGTCTATAATCATTGGAGGAAAAACTGTTACCTAACTTTTCCTCTGACTAATCTGGCACTACTTTCTGGATTATGTCTCTTGCTCTAGAATTCCGACCAGTGGAAATGTTGTCTATCTATACTCGTAATTATTTCCACCTGCCTTATCTTTAACCTTCTGCATTCCGTTAAACCTAGTTTAGGTAATTGCTCCTCAATCTAACCTTAAGCCTTTGTAATATTCTGATGAATCTATGTAGCACACCTTCCAAGGCCAATAAATCGTTTTGTGTGCATGTGCACTGAACTGGTCACAATGCTCCAGATGTGATTTATCTAGACTTTAAGCTGCTGTAGCAAAATATCATTCTCCCTTATATTCTAACCCTCTGGTTATGGAAGTTAACATTCCATTAGCCACTTGATTATTTTTTGTACCTGAAAATTGCATTTTACACATACGTATACAAGGGCTCCAAATCTCTTTGGATGTCCTCTAACCCTAACCTTTCACATCAAAATAATGCAATTGATCTGCTCGTCATTCCATGCCAACTTGAGGCCTGAACTAAAATTTGCTTTAGGCTTCATTCTTTTTAATCATTCATGGGATGTAGTCACAATTTATTAGACCAACATTTATTGCCCACTCCCAATTGCCCTTCAGAGATACTTTTGTGAGCTGTGATCATGCCCTTTCAGTGCGGGTTGCTGGTCAGGAGAGAAGATAATTAGTATTGTTGTGCTCGATTCCTCCTGCTTCTCTTGAAGACACAGTGACCTCCAGGTTAGTTAACTATAATATTCTTGTGTGTAAAATATCAGCAATTCAGGGCATCAGTAGTCTCCATCTTCAGTATATATAGATTAGGTCATTCGGACTATTCTAGCGAATCAGAGTGAGCCAAAAAACACGTGAAAACTTTGAAGGAGCTATTCTTTGAAACAGAAAAATGGTGTAACTGGCTTTGGCCTCATATTGTCTAACTGCTGTATGTACTGATTGTATATATTTCAAAAATATCATAGATTTTCTGGGAGTGTTTTTCCTGTTCTTATTTTGGATTGTTAGCAATTTAAGAAGCTCACAATTCATTTCAATGAGCAAATAAATTGGAAATAACAGGGTCAAAACCTGAATTCAACATGATTTTAATTCATACATCTTTTAATCCAATCCAGCATTCTCATATATTATCTATTTCCTGTTTCTAAACAAGCTTTTTAACCAATTGCATGTTACACTTTGGAGTCCTTTGACTTCAAATTCTTGAACTTGTCGCACTAGTTACCTAAAGAAATGTTAGTTGTCCTGTTTCTAAATATTTTCTACTGGCCTTCTGATGGATATTACACATGGATGGATGCCAGTGACAGCAGAATTGAACCTAGCTAATATATTTCCTTGTGAAAATAGATGTTGACAATTTTAGGCTGCAACATGGAAAATAATAGCTGATTGAATGCCAACACCTGGTGACTACTGTAGAGTGTGATCCCAATTTGAGTTAGCAATTCCAGCACAAAAAGGATTATTTGGGAGAAAGTTTATTCGAAAGGAAAGAATATCCTTAGCAAAATAAACATGCATTTTTGTTCACATTTTGAAGATGATGCAGAAAATACAACACAGTGACTATCTGATGAAGCGTTATGGTCACAACCAGAGGAACAGAAAGATTACAATTCACAGTTTGTGACCCCAGCAATCACTGTCACGATTGCTCCTACTAGTGCATTCCAGGATTAGTCCGACCAGATCAAATGTTAAGGCTTCAGAATTATAATCACTCTGGTGCATCTTGTGTGCCTGCCAGCCCCATTTTGGCAAAAATACTGGTCCCTTCTATTATCCAGAGTATAAAGTGCCTAATTCTTCCATTCAACCCAGAGAAATGACCTCTCTCTCATCATCTTTTGGGTATGCATAGTGCAAACTAAGTTTTTTTTTGAAAGAATCTAATATTTCTTGAATTGAGTATTCATCATGATTTCTTTTCTTCTTCTACTCTAACCTATGACTGAGAATGGAGGCACAAAGCAACCTCCTGCACCAGCAGCTAGAAAATATGGAAGACCTTACTATTCAAACATTTCATACTCCTTATTTATGTTGCTGGAAAAACTAGCATTTGTCTTGCCAGCAACTACATAGTACCCATGAACCATTCTATCCTTAGTCTTTATGTTCAAGAGGAATGTTACCTGACTAGCTTTGTCCCAGGATATTTTGGGTAATGTCTCAAGAAGTAAGCAAAGAACAAAAGTTTGGAGAAAAGAATCACCTTTTTTACAAGTTTATCTAATAGTTATTGTGGTATGACAGAGCAACATTTTTAGTTTTTGTTTGTGTCCTTCCAGTAGAATTCCCTTCGGACAGTGATAGCTTCAATCCAACATTGTGGGAAGAACAAAGACAACAACGGATGCAGGTTGCCTTTGAGTTTGAAGAGAAAAAGGAAGAAGAAGATGATTCTGGGAAGGTTAAGGTTGCTGCTTATTGTGTATTCTCATTTGTTCTCATTGTTGTAAATGTTGCCATACTGAAGCAGAATGAAATTGAATAGCATCCATTCTTTGTCCATGTGAAATAAAAATAGCATTTGTCGTATGTAAGCATATCTTTGAGAGAGTCACGCTGAATGCTTTTTTAGTGAGGCTGTTAGCTTGCACATAATGAATTGTCAGCAAAGGTATCCACAGCAGAAACACAATGCAATGGTGAATTGACTTCACTCACACTATCTTGAAGCTCAATGTTCCAGCCAACAGCTTCTCAACCACATATAACTACAAAGTTAAAGGGCCCTCACCAGCACTTTTAAAGAGATTATCAACCACTTACAAATTGCTTAGATCAAACGTCACTGCCAATATGATATGGTTGGAGCACTACCCTATATATTAGCTCACATAACATTTATTTTTATTGAGACAGATGTCCTGAAGATTATTAGCAATACTATTTACATTGCAATAATATCACTGCCTGGACTCTATGCTTGGTGATATTACTGTACATCACATACACATAGCTAACAGACTGAACACACAACACAGATCTCTGCTGTGAAAGCCTGACTGAAGGCCAACTGTCTTGTAACTGTCTTAAAGACACAATGTCATAGGCTGGACATGACAACATCATATCTTTCCACAAACCCATGTGTTTGTAAGAAAAGTTCAAATTCTTATGTTTGTCCTTGTTCAAGTTGGGTTATCTGTCTGCATACTGATTGGTTGTGCTTATATCATTTTCTTGCTTCATTCCAATAATGCATCATGCACATCTGAATATCCCCTTCGACCCCTCTCCCTCTGTGTCTGTCCCTCGTCATCTCTCTTCAACCACTCCTCCTGTTTCACTCTCCCTGAATATGTGGTTAAGTGGTAAGTGTGTGGGAGGGAAGAACTGTGTGGCTTTATCTTCCAAACATGGGAGATGTTGATAAGGATAAACCATTGCCTTGAGGAGTAGCTTTATGATTATCTTAGCAAATCACTTTACATCTACCTTTCATGGATTTTATTGTATGGTTAGAGAACATTTGGCTGGGGATAGTGAGGAGAGGACGCAATATGTTGAACACCCTGTTTCCTAAATGCATCTTAAAAGGGTGCACTGGTATACTGCCAACCATTGTCAAACATAATTTATTGAAGAATGCTGAATATAGCAGTTAATATGTTAATAACTGTTGCACTAGAAGTATCCTTGATTTGTTACACAAAAGAGAATTTTGTGAAATCATCAGACATCAGAATGTAATTGTGTCCTTCAACATGGAAGATATCAGTGGCAATCTTGCACCGTGACTAGAAGGAATCTCATGTGGTAGGAGAGATTCTTTTGATTGTTGTGTTGCTTTAGTTGATAGGTTTCGTGGAAATTGATAAGTTGATTGATGTCCTTATTTATGCTGGGCCAGTAAATGAACTAATGTGCCAATCCTTTTGTTCTTTTCAGCAAAGTATGAGGTTGTTTTTGATCTAATGTGTTTTGAGGTTGAGCTTGAGGAATTACCAGGTAATTACCTTTGAAGATTACATTCCTAGAGAGTTCCAACTCACCTCTGAATGACCAGAGCACACAGGCTAATTCACAGATCTGCCAGGCATATCCTGGCCACCCAGTGATGATGATCATATTGAACTGTTGTAACTGGTTATCATCTGACATAACTTGCTGAATCTGCTTTGCATAGCTGAGTCCAAAATGAATGAGACTGATACCAAGGCTGTCTTTTAATGCAGATTCAGTAATATCCACTTGTAGATCTAAAATAATATTTTGTTTTAGGCTTTAGAAGTTGGCTAAAAGTTGGAATTATCCATTGGTGTACCTGATTTGATTTGTGCTTCTACATTGTATCCTTAGATCTTCAAAAGTAGTCATTGAATTTCTGGATGTGCATTTGTCAGAGGGCTTCCCCATATCATTTCAAAAAGGTTTTAGCTGATATGAGCAGTGACGTGCTTGGTAATAGATACACACGTAACTGTTCTATTCTGAAAACAAAGCTTCTCTTTGGATGTTGGAGTAATTTGCCTGAGCAATCTTAATGACCTGCAAACCAAATACAATAGGCTTGCCGTCTTATAATTCGCCTATCTTGTGACGAAGCAGTTCCTTTAACAAGGTTATGCAATCCATGGCTTTTTTTTTTCCAGAGAGGTCGTAAACGACACAGACTCTGAAAAGTTTGGAGTGTAGGGTTTTAGGGCCAATTTGGTAATAGCTAACAGAGGCTTTCAAGTTTAAATAAAAACACTTCCAGTGAAAGGCATGTGTCTGTTCTCCCAGCTCTGCTTTTCTCTGGTTTGGTTTGGTTTTTAGCAATATTGGAAAGAAAGACTGCTGGACCCAGAAGCATATCCAGGCTTGTACTCTGTCTCTGACTTCTCTCCTGTAAGAACCTGTGTTTGATTTTACCTTTTGCACCAAGGTTTGTTTATGGGGATTGTTGTAAGTATTTGGAACAGCATCATTAAATTGGGATAATCTGTTGGGTTTTCAGAGAAGTTAGGTTATTCGGTATTCTGTTTTCTGTTGTTTGTGTTTCATCCAGTAATCTTGTACACAAATTCTGTTTTGTTTAAACTAAATGGTTTTGACCAGCTGATTCTTTCCGTGAATATCCGCATCACACCTGCTTAAAACAACTATCAAAGTTAGGGTCTGGGCTACTTTCTTGAAATGTGTTGAGAGGTCTGGCCTGGTCCATAACACTTGGCATTGCAAGTGTATATCTAAATACTTCTTAATTTGTCAGATCTTGGGACTTGACGCAATTTCCATTTTTGGATTAAAAACTTGAAAAATGTTTGACAACTAATAACAAGGTCAAGCTCTTCCAGCCACTCAATCTTGAGTGCCATCTCTTTGCAATATTTAATCTCCTTATGCCCAAACACAGATGCCATATTTCTTCAAATCACAAGTAATGAAGTTCCACCAACCATTATGATGCTCAACTTTCTTGTGTTCTGTTGTACTATGGAGTTCAAAGTGAGTTGGAGCTTTTTCCTGAATGTGAATGCTGCATTTATGAGAGTCAGTAATGCAGTGGAGGTCATCTTTAAGATGTAAAACCACATCACCTTCGAAGTTGCCACTGTGTCACACCTGTTTGGATAAAGATTATGAACAAGCTCACTGCTGCAGCCTGATACCTTTGATATTTCAACAGACAGGTTTATTACCACCTGGATTGTAATAAAGTGTAGATCTTGGCATGTTGGTGGAGCTGTAGTAGAAGGTCCTGCTGAATCTAACAGAGGAAAGATTTTAGTTGTCTATCACAATGACCTGTGGAGAAAGTGAGGCCTACAGATGCTGAAGATCAAAGTCAAGAATGTGTGGCTGGAAAAGCACAGCAGGTCAGGCAGTATCCGAGGAGCAGGAGAATCAACGTTTCAGGCCAGAGCCCTTCATCAGGACAGGTCTAATGAAGGGCTCTGGTCCAAAACGTTGATTCTCCTGCTCCTTGGATGCTGCCTGACCTGCTGTGCTTTTCCAGCATCACAATGACTTATGTTGACATTGAGAATGGACAAATGCAAGGGATGTTAGACCCATTGAAACCAGTTATCTAATTGTGCACAGTCTAGATCACAACATGCCAGTTTACTGAGTGATTCTCTTGTAGGATGCATAAACGATTATTTTGCCCTTGCATCAGTATCTGTCATAGAGATGCACAGAACAGAACCAGACCCCTCGGTCCAACTTATCCATGTCGACCAGATATCCCAACCCAATCGACCCCACCTGCCAGCACCCGGCCCATATTCCTCTAAACCATTCCTATTCATATACCTATTCAGATACCTTTTAAATGTTGCAATTGTACCAGCCTCCACCACTTCCTGTGGCAGCTCATTCCATACAAGCACCACCCTCTGCATGAAAAAGTTGCCCTTTAGGTCTCTTTTACATCTTTCCCTCTCACCCTAAACCTATGTCGTCTAGTTCTGGACTCCCCCACCCCAGGGAAAAGACCTTGTCAATATACTCTAACCATGCCATTCATGATTTTATAAACCTCTATAAGGTCAGTCCTCAGCCTCTGACACTCCAGGGAAAACAGTCCCAGCCTATTCAGCCTCTCCCTATATCTCAAATTTTCCAACCCTGGCAATATCCTTGTAAATCTTTCCTGAACCTTTTCAAGTTTTATAGCATCCTTTCCATAGAAGGGATACCAGAATTGCATGCAATATTCCAAAAGCAGCCTAACTAATATCGTGTATAGCCGCAACATGACCTCCCAACTCCTACACTCAATACTCTGACCAATAAAGGAAAACATACCAAATGCTTTGTACCTGCACTCTAAGGTCTCTTTGTTCAGCAACATTCCCTAGGACCTTACCATTAATTGAATAAGTCCTGCTAAGATTTCCTTTCCCAAAATGAAACACCATACAGTTATCTAAATTAAACTCCATCTGCCACTCCTCAGCCCATTGACCCATCTGATCAAGATCCTGTTGTAATCTGAGGTAACCTCCTTCACTGTCCACTACACCTCCACATTTGCTGTCTTCTGCAAACTTAATAACTATACCTCTTATGCTCACATTCAAATCATTTATATAAATTACTAAAAGTAGTGAACCCAGCACCGATCCTTGTTGCATTCCAGTAGTCACAGGCCTCCAGTCCAAAAAACAACCCTCCACTACCACCCTCTGTCTTCTACCTTTGAGCCAGTTCTGTATCAAAATGGCTAGTTCTTCCTGTATTCCATGAGATTTAACCTTGCTAACAAGTCTCACATGGGGAACCTTGTCGAGCGCCTTACTGAAGTCCATATAGATCACGTTTACCACTCTGTCCTCATCAATCCTCTTTGTTACTTATTCAGAAAACTCAATCAAGTTTGTGAGACATGATTTCCCATGCACAAAGCCATGTTGACTATCCCTAATCAGTCCTTGCCTTTCCAAATACATGTACATCCTGTCCCTCAAGATTCCCTCCAAAAACTTGCCCACCACTGATGTCAAGCTCATTGGTCTATAGTTCCCTGGCCTGTCCTTAACACCTTTCTTAAATAGTGGTACCACATTAGCCAACCTCCAGTCTTCCGACACCTCACCTGTTAGTATTGATGATACAAATATCTCAGCAAGGGGCCCAGCAATCACTTCCCTAGCTTCCCACAGAGTTTTAGGGTACATCTGATCAGGTCCTAGGGATTTATCCACCTTTACCCGTTTCAAGACATCCAGCACTTCCTCCTCTGTAATCTGGAAAGTTTGCAAGATGTCACCATCTATTTCCTTACATTCTATATCTTCCATGTCCTTCTCCATAGTAAACGCTGATGCAAAATATTCGTTAGTATCTCCCCCATCTCCTGCAGATCCACACAAAGGCCACCTTGCTGATCTTTGAATGGCTCTATTCTCTCCCTAGTTCTCCTTTTGGTCCTTCATGTATTTATAAAAACCCTTTGGATTCTCCTTAATTCTATTTGCCAAAGCTACCTCATGTCCCCTTTTTGCCCTCCTGATTTCCTTCTTAAGTATACTCCTACTGCCTTTATACTCTTCTAAGGATTCACTTGATCTATCCTGTCTATACCTGACATATGCTTCCTTATTTTTCTTCACCAAACCCTCAGTTTCTTTAGTCATCTAACATTCCCTACACCTACCAGCCTTTCCTTTCATCCTAACAGGAATATACTGTCTCTGGACTCTCGTCATCTCATTTCTGAACTCTTCCCATTTTCCAGCCGTCTCTTTACCTGCGAACACCTGCCCCGAATCAGCTTTCGAAAGCTCTTGCCTAATACTGGCAAAATTAGCTTTTCCTCCAATTTAGAACTTCAACTTTTAGATCTGGTCCATCCTTTTCCATCATTATAGTCGCTGGCCCCAAAGTGCTCCCCCACTGACACCTTAGTCACCTGCCCTGCCTTATTTCCCAATAGTAGGTCAAATTTTGCACTTTCTGTGGCAGGTACATTCATACTCTGAATCAGAAAATTTTCTTGTACACCCTTAATAAATTCCTCTCCATTTAAACCCTTAATGGAAGTCCCAGTCTGTGTTTGGAAAGTTAAAATCTCCTACCATAACCATTCTATTATTCTTGCAGATAACTGAGATTGCCTTGCAAATTTGTTTCTCAATTTCCTGCTGACTATTAGGGGGTCTATAATACAATCTCAATAAGGTGATCATCCCTTTCTTATTTCTCAGTTCCACCCAAATAACTTCCCTAAGTACAGTTGTAACACTATCCTTTATCAGAAAATACCACTCCCCCTCCTCTCTTGCCTCCCTTTTTTATCCTTCCTGTATCATTTGTATCCTAGAACATTAAGCTGCCAGTACTGTCCATCCCTGAGCCTCTTTTCTCTAATGCTGTGATATCCCAGTCCCAAGTTCCTAACCAAGCCCTTCCCTGTTAGGCCTCTTCTGTTGAAATAAATGCAGTTTAATTTATCAGTCCTACCTTGTTCTCTGCTCTGTCCCTGCCTGCCCTGACTGCTTGACTTGCTTATTTTCCCAACTATGCCAGTCTCAGATTGATCTCTCTCCTCACTATCTCCCTGGGTCCCACCCCACCTTACTAGTTTAAATTCTCCCGAGCAGGTCTAGCAAATCTCCCTGTCAGTCTATCCGTCCCCTTCCAATTCTGGTGCAATCCGTCCTTCTTGTACAGGTCACTGTACAATGATCCAAAAATGATTCCAATGATCCAAAAATTTGAATCCTTCTCCCATATACCAGCTCCTCAGCCACACATTCATCTTCTCTATCCACCCATTCCTACCCTCACTAGCTTGTAGCACAATGAGTAATCCAGATATTATTACCCTCATGGACCTCCTTTTTAAATTCCTGCCTAGCTTTCTATATTCTCCCTTCAGAAACTCATCCGTTTCCTTTCTTATGTCATTGGTCCAATGTGTAAAGCTGGTCCCTCTCCCCTTTAAGAACATTCTGAACCCTCTCTGAGACTTCCTTGATCCTGGCACCAGGGAGGCAACACATCATTCTGATTTTTCGCTGCTGGCCACAGAAACATCTGTCTGTGCCCCTGACTAGAGAATCCCCTAACACAGTTGATCGTTTGGAACCTGACATACCCCTCATTACAGGAGACCTTGAATCGATACCAGAAACATAGCTCTTCATGCTACACTTCCCTGAGAATCCATCAGCTCCTACATTTTCCAAAACAGTATACTTGTTTGAACTGGGGATAACCACAGAAGACTCCTGCACTACCTGCCTACCTCTCCTACCTTTCCTGGAGTTAATCCATCTATGTGACTATCTGCGGCTTTTCTCCCTTCCTATAACTACCATCCATCACATTCCCTGGCTCTTGTAAATTCCTCATTGCCTCTAACCACCTCTCCAACCGATCCATTCAAACTGATTGGATTCACAACCAACAGCATTTGTTGCAGATATAATCCTCAGTATCACATAAACTGTCCCTTAACTCCTATATCCAGAAGAAGAGCATATCACTCTACTAAAGGCCATTTTTGCCTCTTCCCATCTACAGACCCAGAAAAAGCACCATCTTATTCCACTACAAAGCACTGCTCCAGGCTAATTTAATACTTATGACTTCAGAGACATACCTCAATAAAACATATAATCAATAAAGATCTCACTCTACTCACTATTGTAGATTTACAGCAAGGCTGCACATAAAACTATTCACTTATCTGTTTCTGTGTTGTGACCTCTCCCAAACAGGTTCCTCCAAATCTTGGCAATTAGTGCATATTATCTATTGCTCCTGTGGTATATCATTTTGATGAGATGAAAATCATGATGTGTCAGAATGATTTTCTGCACAGCCTGACTGGGGTCTGTAAGCTGTGTTATTGCAGGTATCTCTTGGAATTTGATATGCTTTCATGCATTGGATGGAATTTTGGAAATGCTCTTGGCATTGTTCCTTGGTTGGTTCATCTTCATACGCCACTGTGGATCATGGTGTTGCACTTTGGGCTTCCCTGGGCCTTTAGCCTTCCATGACATTTTAGTCATATGTCCTTTTATAGTATGTAGTTTGCATGTGTCATAAAATGCTGTCTATTGGGAAGACATTGGGACATTTTGTTGGGTAAGGCAATCCACAAGACCATCCTGTTGATGGTCACAAAATTTGTTGTTGAGTTACCTGGGAACATTTAAGTACCTGCAACAATTGCTTCAAATTAGCATCCTACTTCTGGCAGTGAGTTGATGATTAAAAATGTCTAAACCAAACTCTTCAGTGTTATTACACATCTCTGGAGCAGGTGGGACTTGAACCCAGGCCAGAGGCAGGGATGTACCATTCTGCTACATGACCTGCTAAAGAGTTTGATTTTTGTTTGTAGAGAAGTGATTTTTTTTGACAGATTTGTTTGGTGCAGTAGAAATGACCAGTTCCATAAGCATTTCACGTGGTTAAAGATGCCCTCCAATGCATCTCTTCCACATCCCACACATCCGCCCTCAGACCCCACCCCTCCAACCGTAACAAGAACAGAACGCCCCCGGTGCTCACCTTCCACCCTACCAACCTTTGCATAAACCAAATCATCCGCTGACATTTCCGCCACCTCCAAACAGACCCCACTACCAGGGATATATTTCCTTCCCCACCCCTTTCCGTCTTCTGCAAAGAGCATTCCCTCCATGACTACCTGGTCAGGTCCACACCCCCCTACAGCCCACCCTCCACATCCTGGCACCTTCCCCTGCCACCGCAGGAATTGCAAAGCCTGCTCCCACACCTCCTCCCTCATTTCCATCCAAGGCCCTAAAGGAGCCTTCCACATCCATCAAAGTTTAACCTGCACATCACCAATATCATTTATTGTATCCTTTGCTCCCGGTGCTGTCTCCTCTACATTGAGGAGACTGGACATCTCCTAGCAGAGCGCTTTAGGGAACAACTCTGGGACACCCGCACCAATCAACTACACCGCCCTGTGGCCCAAGATTTCAACTCCCCCTCCCACTCTGCCGAGGACATGGAAGTCCTGGGCCTCCTTCACCGCCGCTCCCTCACCACCAGACACCTGGAGGAAGAACACCTCATCTTCCGCCTCAGAACACTTCAACCCCAGGGCATCAATGTGGACTTCAACAGTTTCCTCATTTCCCCTTCCCTCACCTCACCCCAGTTCCAAACTTCCAGCTCAGCACTGTCCCCATGACTTGTCCTACCTGCCTATCTTCTTTTCCACCTATCCACTCCACCCTCCCCCTCTGACCTATCACCTTCATCCCCTCCCTCACTCACCTACTGTACTCTATGCTACTTTCTCCCCACCCTCACCCTCCTCTCACTTATCTCTCCACCCTTCAGGCTCTCTGCCTGTATTCCTAATGAAGGGCTTTTTCCCGAAACATCGATTTTACTGCTCCTCGGATGCTGCCTGAACTGCTGTGCTCTTCCAGCACCACTAATCCAGAATCTGGTTTCCAGCATCTGCAGTCATTGTTTTTACCATAAGCATTTCAGCTAAGTTAGCTTCAGTGAAATCACATTTCATATATTTTATGTCGACACATGCTGACAAATTGTTTAATTGTTTCACCTAACTGTTGTCATTATTTGAACTAAAGCCTGTGTATTCTAAATTTGACTCAAGCTTTAAACTCATCTTCTAAAATCTGGAAAATATCAGGATTTTTGCAGTCATCCTAAAAATACTGGAGGATTTCACGCATCTTAATCCTTTGTTTCCTAGTGCATTGAGGAGTATGTCTATCTTTATTTATCAGCTGTTTGTTAATCCAGAAAGTAAAGATGGATTATTTTGCTCAAGGTGATTATTTTCTATCTTTACTGTGTTTTTAATAAAGCCACTATAAAAATCTGTATTACAGTGTAGTGTTTTTTTTGCTGTAGGCTTTTTTATGTTATAACAGAAACTTATCATGTCACACATGCTGACTTTTATTTTGTTTTCTGCCACTTTCTAAAAGTAAGATAAAGAAAGTAAACATCTGGTAAAACCTTGTTAATATGAGAAAACAACATTTTGTACGTTTCTTTCTGTACTTTGTTTTAGGATCACTTTGTCAGTTTGGAGCTGTCCTCCAGAACTTGTAAAACATAAGTTTAAATTGGGTCAGCTGTGACCTCCTGTTCTTTCTTGAAAGAGAAATTGTGAGAGTACTCATGAGTGTTTCCTCTTCACTGAGGTTCCTGTGCTTCATTAACAGTTGCAACACTTTAATCTTGGGTTTAATTGTAACTTCAACTCTGAACTCTGGTAATGATCAAGAATGAGTTAGGAAAATAAACTTTTTTTTGATTTATTCATGAAATGTGCATGTCACCAGTTGGGCCAGCATTTGATGTCCATCCTTGGTTGCCCTTGAGAAGGTGGTGGTGAACTTCCTTCTGGAACTGCCGCAGTCCTTATGCAGCAGGAAGACCCATACTGATGTTAAAGTGGGAATTACAGAATTTTAATCCAGCAACAGTAAAGCAATGACTATGTACTTCCAAGTCAGGATGGTGAGTAGCTTAGATGAGACCTTGCAAGTGGTGGTCTTCCCATATGTCTGCAGCCCTTGTCCTTCTAGAGCATGATGTTAATGGATTTTAAAGGTGCTATCTAAGGGGCTTTGGTGAATTTCTACAGTGCATCTTGTAAATAGTACACACTGCTGCTACTGAGCATTGGTGGTGAATGGAGTGAATGTTTGTGAATGTAGTGCCAGTCAAGCAGACTTCTTTGCCCTGGTTAGTGCCAAGCTTCCAGAGTATTGTTGGAGCTGTACTAAATTAGATAAGTGGGGAGTAATCTATTACACTCCTGATTTGTGCCTTGAAGGTGGTCGACAGATTTCAGGGATTCAGAAGGTGAGTTACTCAATGCAGCATTACTAGCCTCTGTCTTACCCTTGTAGCTGCTGTATTTGGCTATTTGTCCTGTTCAGTTTCTGGTCAGTAGTGATGGAGACATCTGTTGGGTGCTGAAACAATGCTTTCACTGTTGGGGCTGTGCTAGAGAAGCCCTGTGAATCTTGAAAATGGGTATGTTAAGTACAGTGAAGAGTTTGGTTTAAATAATGTTCATCATCAACTCACTGCTAGAAGTAGGATGCTAATTTGAAGCAACCGTTGCAGGTACCAAATGTCCCCAGGTACTTAACTCGACAACAAATTTTGTGAGTATCAACAGGATGGTCTTGTGGATTGCCTTACCCAATAAAGTGTCCTCCCAATAGACAGCATTTTGTGACACATGCAAATGATATACTACAAAAGGACACAGCACTAAAATGACATGGAAGGCCAAAGGCCCAGGGAAGCCCAAAGTGCAACACCATGTTCCACAGCAACATATGAAAATGAGTCAACCAAGGAACAACGTCAAAGGCATTTCCAAAATTCCATCCAATGTATGAAAGCGCATCAGTAAATTCCAAGAGATACCTGCAGACCCCAGTCAGACTGTGCAGAAAGTCATTCTGACACATCATGTGGACATTGCTGGAAAGCTGAAGATTTTCTTTTCATTAAAATGATATACCACAGGAGGAATAAATAATATGCACTGAATGCCAAGACTGATACTGATGCAACGGCAAAATAATCCTTTAAGCATTCTACAAGAGATTGACTCAGGAAACTGGCATGTTGTGACATAGACTATGCACAAATAGCTAACTGATTTCAATGGGTCTAACATCCCATGTATTTATCCATCCTAAATGTCAACATGGGTCATTGTGATGGACAACTGAAATCTTTTCTATGTTTGATTCATCAGGACCTTCTATTATAGGTTCCACCAATATGCCAAGATCTACACTTTAATGCAATCCAGGTGTAACAAACCTGTCTGTTGCAATCATGAAGGGACAATCCAAGCCAGAAACACATGAGAATGGGTAAAAGGAAACAGGCCTATTGGAGGCAACAAAGATAGCTGTTTTCCATCTAGGCTATTCATGAAAAACTCCAAATGGGACAACTGCAATTGCTAATTATTGATGGCCCTACATCTTACCTTCATACTTCTATTGATGATTACACTGTCCATTTAGTCCAATGCAAAAACAAATGCCACTGCAAAATAATATTTGAAACATGAAAACATTCAATATTTGCTGGCATAGCTCAGCATTGAAATTCTTCAGCAATGTCCACAATTCCTGCAGCAAACTTTTAGCAACAAACCTGAAGACCGCTGAGTATATTTCAAATAGTGAAATATTTCCCATTTGTGTGCTTGGCATTATTTGGTAGTTCTGAATGGAATTCTTTTACATTGGGTTGGTGATATCTCAATTCAAAACATTTGCATTCAAAAAAAATCTGTGGAGTTATTTACAATGATTATTTCTGCAGAGGCTGTTTAAGCTAAATCAAATGTTAAAAAGATAAATTTATGAGTGATTATTTTTCTTACAATATGAAGTAATATATAATTATCAATTAATATAATACGGCAATGTTTTACAAATGTGAAGTTTGTTCAGTAATGCTTTGGGACTCTCTTCATTTAAGGAAGAAAAGAAGAATGTAGGGAGTCATGTGGCCTGTTCTGAATTCTCACCATTGACAAGCTGCATTGGCTTGGTTGTTAAAGGTTAAAGAGTGGTGAAGGTTATCTTGCTGGAGAGAAGGTGTGAGATATTTGTACCTATAAAGAAATAATTAAGCAACTGTGTTAAAGGTGAATCAGTTGCAAGTCACTAGGATACCAAGGGATACTTGTTAGGGATGCCAAGATTTTTTTCAATGACTACGTTTACATACTCCATTTAATTTCAAGTTAGAATAAAGTTGGGGTCTAAAGATTAATTAATTAGCAACGTCCATGGAAGCCACTATAGGATCAGCATGCAGCGTTTTCTGAGAAGATCCATGAGCCTCATAACTAAAGCAAATCATCAGGAGCTGAGAATGATGGACATGCACGTAGAGAACCAGATGTCTACTGAAGAGAAAGATTAGAGTATAACTGTTAGGCACATTTTGGTCATTTTTAAATTTAAGTGGAGAATTTGTTCTGTAGCTTACAGCTACAAATTTCTTTCTGAAAAGTGCTTAGAAAATAATAAAAGCAAAGTATTATGGATAGCGAGTTTTGAGAAGATTTGTAGCTCAGGTTGAGGTTCTGGATGTAGGTTTGCTCACTGAGCTGGAAGGTTCCTTTTCAGACTTTTCATCATCATACTAGATAACATCTTCAGTGAGCCTCCGGATGAAGCACTGCTGATGATTCCTGCTTTCTATTCATGTTTTTGGGTTTCTTTGGGTTGGTGATGTCATTTCCTATGGTGATGTCATTTCCTGTTCTTTTTCTCAGGGATGGTAAATCAGATCCAAGTCAATGTGTTTGTTGATAGAGTTCCGGTTGGAATGCCATGTTTCTAGGAATTCTCATGCATGTCGCTGCTTGGCTTGTTCTACATTGGATATGTTGTCCCAGTCAAAGTGGTGTCCTTCCTCATCTGTATGTAAGGATACTAGTGAGAAGGGTGGTGGGAGGAACAAACAGACAGAAAATTAGCAACCAGGATACATGAACATCAATTAGCCATAAATTGACATGACCCTCTCTCACTAGTATCCTTACATACAGATAAGGAAGGACACCACTTCAACTGGGACAACACAAGCCAAACAGAGACACACACGAGAATTCCTAAAAGCATGGCATTCCAACCGGAACTCTATCAACAAACACATCGAGTTAGACCCCATCTACCACCCCTGAGAAAAAGAAAAGGAAGTGACATCACCAAAGGAGATGACATCTCCACAGGAAATGGCATTACCAACCCAAAGAAACCCAAACATAAAAATAGAAAGCAGGAATCATCAGCAGTGCTTCGTCCAGAGGTTCACTGAAGATGTTACCTAGTATGATGACAAAACGTCTGAAAATGAACCTTCCAGCTCAGCAAGCAAGCCTACATCCAGTATTATGGACACTGGACATCTGAAATAAACATGGACAAAGCTGGAAAAACTCAGCAGGTCTGCCAGTATTGGTGAAGAGTGAAAGAAAGTTAATGTTTTGAGTCTTCTTCAAATCTTTGTCTCTCTATAGATTCTACCAGAACTGTTAAGTTTCTCCAGCACTTTATTTCAATGTTTAGACAATGTTGCTTTTCATTCTTTTGTTATAGTAATGCCCAAAAATCTGAAATCCTGTCATGTAATCTTTCCAGTTAGTCACTGAAAATGCAATTTTTTTTAAAAAAATTTATTACGCTCTACAGGGATTGTAACTATAGAAATTGAACTCCTTTTTTGTATCTCTTTCTGTCATGTCATGGAGAGTCATACTGCACAGAAACATATCTTTCAGTCCAACTTATCCATGCCGGCCAGATATCCTAAATTATTCTTGACCCATTTGCCAGCATTTGGTCCCTATTCTTGATCAAGGTGTTCCATTATAATAATGCGGTGACTATAGACATATGTTCTGTATCAAATCATTTTTCTTTACTTGCTCATATGATATGATTTTTTTCCAACAATTTATGAACTCTAATTGTATTAAAGGATATAGGGATAGTGCAAGAAGAGGTAAAACATCATCCATGATCTTTGTGAATGGCAAAGCAGTCTCAAAGGGCTAAATTGACTATTACTGCTTTCATTTCTTATGTTTTGATGTGCCATGGAACATGGTGCATCTGTCTGTTACCTGTACTGGTTGGCCTCTGCTGCCATGGTTATTTATCCCCTTGTCTGTAAGAGAGGAATATACTTCAGTCAACTCATGCAATCTTTCCATGGGATGTTGAAGCCATGATTGAGTAGCTGACACAAAAACAAAATATATTGGAGAAACTCAGCAGGTCTAGCACCTTCTGTGGGAAGAAAGCAGAGTTAATGTTTTGAGTCCATTGACTCTTCATCAGTTTTGAGTTTCAAGTCATTGGACTTGAAATTCCACTTTCTTCCCAAAGATGCTGTCAGACCTGCCGAGTTTCTCCAGCAATTCCTGTTTTTGTTTCAGATCTCCAACATCCATAGTTCTTTGTTTTAATTTATTAAGTAGTTGGCATTATGTACAAGCTGTGAGATATGAGTGTGGCACTTGGAGCAGAACTAATTGAAGCATAAATGAAATTTGATTGATAAGCAATTTTGGATGCTGAGTGATAGGTTTGGCGAATTGAGGTATATCTGAAGGATATGGTATTTGAAGATGCATTCACTGACAATCTTGATTTCTGACATTGTTCTCCATAGCTGTCTGTTCCCACTACTTGTTATTTCAAAAATGTACTTTATTCATAAAAAATATCTATATATATATACGTAATCACAAATGCAGTTCGATTCTGTGCAGTGACACATCAAGGAAACACACAATCACTGGAGTGAGACTCTATCCAAATAAACCAAAGGTATTCCTTACTTAAACCAGACTATATTTACATTTTTGAGGCACCAAGAGGGTCCAATAAATGAATGGACCCCTATTGAACTTTGGCAGGAATTTCTCAGGCAGTGGTCTTTCCCCACTGCACCTTGGCAGCAGCTACCTGGTGCTTTAGTATGTCCCTCAGTGCACTTGGAATGTGCCAGTCTGCAACATTGGGTTGAGGTCAACTCCTTGTTCTGGAACTGTGTTGCTGGAAAAGCGCAGCAGGTCAGCCAGCATCCAAGGAACAGGAGAATCAACGTTTTGGGCATCAGCCCTTCTTCAGGAATGATCTCCAGCATCTGCAGTCCTCACTTTCTCCTCCTTGTTCTGGAAAACCAACAACTCTTGGGTGGACCAAAGAGCATCTTTCACTGAATTGATGGTCCCCCAGACTGTCTGTTCCCACTTCTGAACATGTCCTAAGAGGGCTCTGACATTCTCTGGATATGCAAATCATATTTTTCATGTCATCCAGCAAGTTCACCATCATAGTTGCTAAAAAAAAGACTTTGGAACCTAATTCCTCCCATGTTATGTCATAACTTAATGTTTCGCAGGTCAGATTCACTTTGTGCACAACTACCATTCTTGCTCCAGTCACATGTTGACATGGTGCTGATATCATTTAAAGCAGCATGCAGCCCAAAAGTGATGTGTAGCCTGCAATCCAATGGATGAGCTCTGTTTAATCATGCATAAAAAATCCCAATGATGTTTTTCAGGAATACTGGATTTAGCTCCCAAAATATTGTGCTTTGTGGTGTGTGGGCATAGGTATCATACCAGATTACCTAATACAAATAAACTAAGAAACAATGAATTGCTCACAAGACACACCATCTAATAGATTTACAGATCAGCAGTCCTCGACCCAGTGCATAATTTGATTATTAAGTTGATTTAACCACATTGATGTGAGTATCCTTTGTGGTAAAATTCAGTGTTGCTGGACAGCAAAATGTTTGATAATCGATCTGTTCCCCTTTACTGACCAACCTGATTTGCTTTTCCAATAGAATAGGTGTAAAACAAGCCTATGCTATTGGATATTTTGCACACACATAAATTGGTTTTTACTGTCAATAATTAGGCACCAGACTGAGAGCAAGTAAGAAGTAAATGACGAGTTACATTAGGAGCCATTGTATTCCACATCAAACTTTGCTTATGTCTTCTTTCCTTGGAACTATTCATCTACCTCATTGTAATCACTGAAAAATGGAAAATTATTACAGAGTACGTTAGCAAAGGGTTGCTGGTATCTATGGAACCATAACACAGCAGGGTCTTATGTATTTGAGAAGTAGAAAAGTGAAATTTAAAAAGAATGCAATGAAAATTATGTTCAGCTTATATACTAAGAGGTAGAATGGTATTGTCAGCTGTGCAATGAAGATAGTTGGCACGGGTGGTTGGATCTATAATACTGTGGTGTTCATGTGTTATGTGAAGTCATTCCAAGAGAATTTCATATATTTCTTGTATTTGTTTGAATTTCAGGTTGAAATAAACCTTAAGCGTTATCCCACCCCTTACCCAGAAGATCTGAAAAATATGGTAAAGTCTGTTCAGCATTTGGTGGGAAAACATAGTCAAGAAGGATCTGAAGAAAACTCAACTGGCGCCACAAATATAGAACATTCTGCAAAAGATAAATATGAGCATAAATGGCCTATATCTGCAAAGGATGTTACACTTGAGGTAACTGAGAAAATTAATAAATTGTCCATTTGTCATTCACAATGTTATATTTATCATTAAGTTCAGAAAATCAGCTATCAGAGGAATACATTGAATAGAGTGGATTTTATTAGAGCAACATTGGGATCAGAAGCACCCATTAGGTTAGTGCCCATTAGGTGTCTCTGAAGCTCAAAGTGACAACACATATAGTTTTGGGATGAGCTACATCTGATGAGGTGGTTAACATCCACACAGTTAACAGTCATGGAAGCTTGCAAAGTGAATAGTTTTTGACTCCAGCCAGCATGCTACTTTGATTTGAGACCAGTGGTGCTAATTTTAGAGATCAACACTCCCTTTTTTCACTTGATATCACTGAACAGGAGTAAGAAGGAGCCATAGCAGCATTATTTAAAGGTGTAAGTAAATACTTAGTTAAAAATCACACAACACCAGGTTATAGTCTAACAGGTTTAATTGGAAGCACTAGCTTTCGGAGCACCACTCCTTCCAATAGAGTGGATTTTACCATTGTACACCCCAGTCCAACACCGGCATGTCCAAATCAGTAAATAATTTAAGCTTAGTGGCTGGTTGAATAATTCTGGTTTTTCTATCAATTCTGAGTGTTATGTAACCTGTAAGATGTGATTGCCATGGCTGAATATGAGAGGTGGTTGTGAGGTTTACAGCAATACCATCTGTATGAGGAGGTGACCAACCAAGTCAATGTCAGGTATGAGTCCAGATTGATGGAGACTGTCAGTATGGGAGCAATGGGTATTTGGTGAATTGCGCAGCATTTCAGGCTGTTAGGTTATGATCATTGAAGTTGGATTCACTGAGACAATTATATATATTGATCATAACTCCTTAAGGCTTTGGGAAAGACTTAAAGATAAGACTACTTCCTGACTATTTTGATGGAGCTTATTATTGCAGCCATTCAGTTTTAAAATTGTACACATGGCAGGATGAGAGAATATAATTGGCACAACCGTAATGAAGGAGGATGAAGGTGTTTGGTGGTGGAAGAAATGGATTGAAATGGAATATTGAATGTTTTCATGCTTAGAGTCAATGTAATGTATATGTATTGTAGTGTACTAATAGTGTAAGACTATATTGATTGTTATTTTAAGGGAGGGAGGTGTGATAATACTATGGTTTTAAGAGGTGTATTTTGTGGTGTTTTTTTCAATGAAGAAAGTTTGAGACAATAGTGCCAAACGGTATGTTCCAAACAACATAAACAGCTTGTGAGTCATGGAGTCATAAGATCATAAAGATATACAGCATGGAAACAGGCCCTTCACTCCAACTCATCCATGCTGACCAGATATCCTAACCCAATGTAGTCCCACCTGCCAGCACTCGGCCCATATCCCTCCAAACCCTTCCTATTCATATACCCATCCAGATGCCTTTTAAATATTGCAATTTTACCAGCTTCCACCACTTCCTCTGGCAGTTCATTCCATACTGCATTTTGGGCAAAAGCCCTTCATCATTCCTGATGAAGGGCTTTTACCCAAAACGTCAATTTTCCTGCTCCTTGGATGCTGCCTGACCTGCTGTGCTTTTCCAGCACCACTCTAATCTAGACTCCGGTTTCCAGCATCTGCAGACCTCACTTTTGCCTAGCTCATTCCATACACATACCACCCTCTGCATGAAAAGGTTGCCCCTTAGGTCTCTTTTATATCTTTCCCCTCTCACCCTAAGCCTATGCCTTCTAATTCTGGACTCGCCCATCCCAGGGAAAAGAAATTGTCTATTTATCCTATCCATGCCCTTCATGATTTTATAAACCTATATAAGGTCACCCCTCAGCCTCTGACACTCCAGGGAAAATAGCCCTAACCTGTTCAATGTCTCCCAATAGCTTAAATCCCCTAACCCTGGCAACATCATTGTAAATCTTCTCTGAACTCTTTCAAGTTTCACAACATCTTTCTGATAGGAAGGAGAGAATTGCATGCAATTTGCCAACAGTGGCCTAACCCAATGTCCTGTACAGCTGCAGCATAACCTTCTTTGCTGCCCACTACACCTCCAATTTCAGTGTCATCTGCAAACTTACTAACTATATGTCTTATGCTCACATCCAAATCATTTATATAAATGGTAAAAAGTAGTGGACCCAGCACCAATCTTTGTGGTACTCCACTGGTCACAGGCCTCCAGTCTGAAAAACAACCCTCCACCAACACCCTCTGTCTTCTACTTTTGAGCCAATTCTGTATCTAAATGGCTAGTTCTCCCTGCATTCCATGAGATCTGACCTTGCTAACCAGTCTCCCATGGGGAACCTTGTCAAATGCCTTACTGAAGTCCAGTGGATTTTTTTTTAGTTTGGAATAATAGAAGCAGCATGAAGTGGTGGGGTCAAGGATTTTGACCCAGGATTTTAGGACCAGGATTTTAGTTTAACTTTCAATAGCTGTTGGGGTTTGTAAGCTGTCTTTCCCAGCTACAGCAAAACACTTGCGTTCTTTCTCTCACTTAGAGTTTTATCTTGATGTTCTTTCCTGCTGGAATGGAGAATTAAATGTGAAACAAAGTATTTTACTGCATTTGCCTTTGACAAGGGGGTATTTATGGGATGTTAATATGTTGGGATAATTATCATAGAATACCTACAGTGTGGAAGCAGGCCACTCAGCCCATCAAGTTCACACCAACCCTCCAAAGAACATCCCAATGAACAGCCAACGCCCTATTCTATCCTTGTAACCCTACATTTCCCATGGTTAATCCATACAACCTTCACATCCCTGGACACCATGGGCAATTTAGCATTGCCAATACACCTAACCTGCACATTTTTGGATGTTGCTATTTATATTTGCTGTTTAGTAATTAAATATTCTATTATTCTGTTAAGTTTTCCAATAGAATTACGTTTATTCCAATTTTTTTTTGTTGGTATTTTAACTATAGTGTAAGGATAAAATGTATTTTGCTTCAAGCCTGGTAGTTTGACCAATCTAATTGCATCCAGAACACAATGCCTTACACTTGCCTATAAAAGTAAGAAAAAGTTGGGGTCTAGCTATCATCTTAATATATTCTGAGGGGGTTTACTTTGGTCCGTAACACAAGACTGCCAGGAGATGGATGTTTGATGCTTTGATATATTTCTGATTAATCAAATCTGGGATTTTGGCTCAATTTCATTGAAAATGAATTTCTGGGATCATCCAGAAATTTTTTTCTGCCCTTATGTTTTAAAATGCTGTGTTTTAGACAATTTTTATTTACTTTAAATAGCAACTCAAAGTTGATAAATCTTATGATTCTGGTGAATAGTAGTAATTCTTAAATTTAATTCCCAACTAAACCAACATCTGGTGATTTTCAGGATGTGTACAGACATCTCACCTGAATGATCATGCATTCTAGTTAAATTCAAACACTTTTAATTTTACAGCTGATTTTAAATCTTATGGTCAAAAGGCAGTGTAGCTCCTGTTTTTCCACATTCTTCCCCATTGCGCCCAGGTAGTATTTCTCTCAGAAGCTGTGAAATGTACCAGAAGTAATGAGATGACCAGAAAGCAAGTAACTCCAACAGAAAAACAACATACGGGAAAATTCAGGTTAAAATCTTTTATGTCCTCCAGTTCCACTTTTCCAAAATAAAGGAACTGCTGAGAAATAAAAATAACATTTAAAAGATTAATTAATGAAGTATATTTTTATTATGACAGATTTTCTGCTGGAAAAGGCATGTCTGTACAGAGTTGAGACTCCTAGTGTGATTTTTAATCTCTGCTAAATCCATTGACCTTAACCAGATTAGTACTGAGTGCTAGTGTTGTTATGGTTAGTGGGATTGGGGGGTGGGGGTGAGGTGTCTGTACACATCCTGAAAATCACTTTCGGCCCAACAAGTCTGAAGAGTATCCTACCCAAACCCATTACTCTATATTTCCCCCTGACTAATACACCTAACCTACACATCCCTGAACACTATGCTCAATTCAGCATGGCCAATTCACCTAACCTGCACATCTTTGGATTGTGGGAGGAAACTGGAGCACCCAGAGGAAACTCATGCAGACACGGGGAGAATGTGCAAACTCCACACTGTCACTTGAGGCTGGAATCCAGGTCCCTGATGCTGTGAGGCAGCAGTGTTAACCACAGGGCCACTGTGCCACTCCCTAATTGAAATCTTGTTTAACCTTCTTCAGGAGTGTCCCCCATGTGGAGATCTGGCCAATCTGGTTGTCTGCAGTTAATTAGTTACATTCAAATTGATTTGAAAACTTGAAATTGTTTCAGACCTTCCAATCCTGGTTTCAGAAGGCCAACCTCACTACTCTGCCAACTAAACACTAGGTTTTGGCGATACTCAAACATTTTCCACGTGAATCCACCAAAGCTCAGTGATTCTTCTAATAGTCACCATTTGGGCATACCCCAAGGAGAAGCCATTTAGACCTGATATAGGCAGGAGAACTTTATTCTGTTACAAGTCAGAGGCAATTTCAGTAGAGATTTGAGAAAATGTGTGGGGAAAATTATTTCTAACATTCACAAGTTTGACAAATATGATGATGAATAGACAGGGTAAAGCTTGAAGGATGTTCTCAATGATCGGGAAATGCAGAACCGGAGATTACAGTCTCAGGATCTGGGATAGGCCATTTAGGACTGAGATTAGAATTCTTTTTCACGAAGAGAGTTGTGCGCCTGTGGAATTCTCTGCTACAGCAAGTGGTTTAGGTTAAAACGTTGGAAGTTTTCAAGAGGGATTCAGATATAGTTCTTAGAGCTGAATGGATAAAATAGTATTGGGAGAAAGCAATAACAGGGATAGATTTGGATTATTCACAATGATCATATTGAATGTTGAAACGGGTTTAAAGGGCCAAATATACTTACTTCTGCTCCTATTTTCTATGTCTCCAAATTATTGTGAAATGCTGATAGAGGTGTTTATTTCAAGTCAAACCTTCTTCCTATTGTCACACTTTAGCTGTGAAGATGTAAGTAAGTGTTCCATTTCTATCTTGCTCTTATTTGTTTTCTTGAAAGATCTAATTTTCTCTTTTCTACAGAGATCGTTAGGAGACTCGCCAAATGATCTGAGAATGGGAGAACTGCGGCCAACTCTTAGTGAAACGCCACTATTCAAACCCAAAGTCGTCTTGTTGAGTAAAGAGAAGAAAGGTGCAGTGTCAACTCTGTGGAAGCCAAGCTGAGCCAGGATATTGCGTTAGGGAAAACCCATTTGGGACAGGGATGTAGTGGGGTTGAAAGGAGAAATGCTGCTGCACAAGTGTGTAGTAAATCAGTGCTGAATTCCTGATTCTACACATTTCTTATGAAGTCAGAATTTGCTGACAGACTTCCATTGTAATAGGACATTTATGGCATTCATCATTATGGTTCAGAAATTCCAGCAAGTCATGATTTATACTGTTATCTAGGTCATAGCCTCAGTTTGTGGAGATTTTGCACCGGAGCAGATTCCTCAAAAGCACAGTTGTAGTAACATCACCCTGCAAAATCAAAGCAAATCCCAAATTAGCTGAGTTGACACTATGTTGATTGTCAGTGCTACTTAGATTATTTATGGAACGGACTGTTGTGGCATAATCTAATCAGTTCTCTGCAAAGGAAGGTCACTAAATTACAGCATTTGTTACCAACGTTGCTACTTCAGTAAAGCACTGATCAATATGGTTTCAGTAAACAACCTGATTCAATGTTTATACTTTCTACAAGCAATCAAAGTGAAGCCCAAAAATGGTAGTCCCAGAAAATGAAGAATAAGATGCAACCTAGTAACAGCTGTATATATGAAGCAATCCAAGAAAAGTACATGTTGAGAATAATCACCCTACTCCACCCTACTCTTAAAGATTAACCTAAACATAGGATACCTACATTATGAGGATACCCTGAAGATGTTAGGTTTGCTGTTCTTGAAATGCAAGAATTTATACAGATTATTTGGAATTTTTAAGGTTATGAAAGAGATTTATGAAGTTGATCCACATAAATTGTTCAAATCATAGAGAAATGAGTTTTAAATTAATGAGTTAAAAAGTGTAGACAGACTTGTGACAGTGACTATTAAGGAAGCCTTTGAAATGCATGATAAATGAACAGAATCTCAAAAAAGAAATATTGATTATCATTTTCATCTGAACCAGTAATGAAGCTGGACAGTTATTTTTTTAAAAACATAAAGGGTAACTTGAGACATATGGCTATGAAGACTAAAGAGAAGGGAAATAACAGGTGAGGGTCCAAAAATACCAGTTGCAGTGGAGTATGAGCAAGATTGCAGTGACCTGCCAAAGGCTGTGAGCAGGCTTCAAGGTCAAACTTGAATTATACATTTAAGCATTCCATTATAATTAACTTCTTATTCTTTCAATGGGTTTTAATTAATTGAAGTTGATCTTTTCATGCAAAAGCATTTTCGCTGGTGCAACAGTAATTTGAAGTAACGGTTTGAGAAGCACACTAGGGATTTGAACAGTCGATTGAGCAGAACAAAGCTGTTACCAAATCATTGATATACCATCCAGGCTTAAAACTCTGCTACTAGACTATAGAAATCAGGTTTAACATCATAAATGCCAAATGCCAGAACACAGCTGTTGAGCTCTTGGACTGAAATTGGGGTAAGAAAGGAGAAAAACTGTTGTGTCTATATAAGAAAACCAAAATAAGCCTTAAATCCTACTTGATTAGAAAAAAGGGTGCCATGCTATCATTTTAATGAAACAATCCAGTTGATCGATTGCATTCCACTGTCGGGATATTTATTTTTATTTTTATTATTTATTTATTTATAGGATTAAATAGAAATGTATTTTTAACATTTTTTAAAATCTGGATTTTTAAAAAATTCTCCTCTCTGGAGAATATATCGTTCCATTGGTAGCAATTATGCTCGACAACCACATTCAAGTAACTGTTCTTCTTAGAGTCTTGGAGTCATACAGCACGGAAACAAGCCCTTCAGCCCAACTTGTCCATGTCAACCAGATTTCTTAAATCAAACTAGTGCCATTTGTCTGTATTTCGCCCATATCCCAATAAACCTTTCCTATCCATGTACCTGTCCAAATGTCTTTTAAATATTGTAACTATACCTGCTTCTGTCACTTCCTCAGGCAGTTCCTTCCATATATGGATGACCGTCTGCAGTAAAAAAGTTGACCTCGGATCCCTTTTAAAAGTTTCCCTTCTCACTTTAAAATTATGCCCACTAGTTTTGGCCTCCCCTACCTTGGGAAAAAGACTTTGGCTACTTACCTTATCTAAGCCCTTGATGGTTTATAAACCTCTATAAGGTCACCTCTCAGCCTCCTCAACTCCAAGGAGAAAAAGCTCCTGTCTATCCAGCTTCTCCTTATGACTCAAACCTTCTAGTTTTGGTAACCTGCTTGTAAATGTTTTTTGTACCCCTTCCAGTTTGGTACCATCTTTTCTATAGATTTTTGCATGAATCTAGTCAGCATCAGTGTAATTTGGCCTTGAAGGTATTACACTTCATGAGCTCACTTTTCCCACATGTCTGTACTTTTCAATATGGTCAGATGAAAGTGTTAAGATTGGAAGACCTACCTGATTTTTTTTCCACCCCTCGAGCACATGAATGCTGAGATCAACTTATTTATTTTCCAAGTGCACTATAGGTGCCACCTCATCTGAGAATAGCTTTCTCACACCAGACATGATGTTGCCAGGAATGGTAGGTTTGAGTTGTAAAAGTAGGCTGGATAGGCTGGGATTTTTTTTCACTGGAGCGTAGAACGTTGAGGGGTGATCTTATAGACATATATGAAACCATGAGGGGCATAGATAAGGTGAATAGCAATGGTCTTTTCCTGCAGATATGGAGTTCAAAACTAAGGGGCATATGGCCCTTCAGCCCACGATGTTGTGCCAAGCATTTATCTTAATCTAAGATCAACCTAACCTACATACCCATCAATCTACTGCTGTCCATGTGCTTGTCCAGCAGAACCTTGAATGTCCCTAAAGTCTCTGACTCTACTACCAGCACTGGCAGTACATTCCACACATCCGCCACTCTCAGCCTAAAGAACCTACCTCTTATGTCTCCACTATACCTTCCTCCAATCACCTTAAATGGACAGCCATTTCTGCCCTGGGGAAAAGTTTCTGGCTATCTACTCTATCGATACCTCTCATTACCGTGTACACCTCTATCAAGTCACCTCTCTTCCTTCTTCTCTCCAGTATGAAAAGCCCTAGCTCATTCAACCCCTCTTCATAAGACAAGCCCTCCAATCCAGGCAGCATCCTGGTAAATCTCCTGTGCACCCTATCTAAAGAATCTATATCCTCCCTATAATGAGGCAAACAAAACTGGACACAGTACTCCAAATGTTGTCTAACTAGGGTTTTATAGAGATGGAACAAAACCTTGCAGCTCTGAAACTCAATCCCCCTGTTAATGAAAGCCAAAACACTATACACCTTCTTAACAACCCTATTAACTTGGGTGGCATCTTTGAGGGATCTATGTACATGGACCCCAAGTTCCTGCTATTCCTCTGCACTGCCAAGAATCCTGTATTCAGCTTTCAAATTCAACTTTCTGAAATAAATCACTTCACATTTATCGAGGTTGAACCCAATATTTGTAAGGTGAGAAGGGAACGTTTTAAAAAGGACATGATGGGCAACTTTTTTTTACGGTGAGTGGTTTGTGTATGGAATGAACTGCCAGAGGAAGTAATGGATGCAGATAGAGTTGCAACATTTAAAAGACATTTGGATATGTATGTGAATGGAAAAGGTTTGGAGGGATATGGACCAAGTGCAGGCAGGTGGGACTAATTTAGTTTGGGAACATGGTCAGCATGGACTAGTTGGACCAAAGGGTCTGTTTCCATGCTGTATAACTCTATGGCTAAGGACAGCTATTGAATGCTCTTGTTGATTGACAGTGCACTTTCCATTGAACTACAAAGTATTTTTTTTATTTCTAAGCAGACTGTAGAATTGAACAATTCTCTTTTAAGCGTGTTCATATAGAATTTGAATACTGCTGAAAACAAAGGTGTAGCTGTTGAAAATGTTTTGTCTTGCACTAATCAGGACAGTTGTGAGAATACCAAACTTCAAAGGAAACAATCATTTATATTGCATGAGAAAGAAGGTGCTGATTGGTTGGAAGGCAGGAAACCTCATAATTATTCTAATTCTGTTCCTGTACCAACCTGCCTCCAAAGCTCATACTCTGCCACTCTTACTATTGCCTGCAACATCTTTCCTCACTTGCTATCATTCCCCCTCCCCCCACCCAGCAACTCCCCACACCATTAGCCTCTGTGCTGCTTTCTCACTTGCTGAGACACTTCACCTTTTACTATCTGCACCAGCACTCACCACTGTGCCAATTACTTTCACTTATTTCAATCCCTCCCTTTTTCGCATTAAGAAGAAAATTAGTCCAAAGCAGGTCAATAAGTGAAATGATGGGTGGAGACATACCTGACATTAGGCTCCTTACCCACTATGAGGAGAGAATCCTGTCCCTCAAAGAAGGAGACCAGGATTACTGCTACAGGGATGCCAACAATCCATGTCTGCCAACTGAGTGAGTAGTGTTATTCATTCCACTCCAATTCTCACATTAACCCCACTGATAGTGTAACTCATTGCACACAACTTCTTCTCTCATGCTTCCTGTTTCTCATGACTTGCAGGTACCAGCAGATGGCCATGGTCTTGACAGAGAAACAGGCTGGTCCAACATCTGAGGAAGAGAGTACTGAGGCTTCAGAGGAAGCAATGGCAAAGCTGCCTGCTGTACCTCCCAACAGCCGAGATACTGACACCTTAGTAGGAAAGTTATATTTAGAAAGACTGAGAGCACAATCTGGTAGCATTTTACTGTGACAGCTCCATAGCTGGCCAAGGAAGAGAGTCCCCAAGCTGCTGGTACTTGAAGGACAGGCAAAGTACAGGCACCTAATCAGCAATATTACCCTTAATTATATTTTTCTGCTACATAGACCTGTGGTGCCAGCAATCAGAAACTTTGTCCATATGCAGAGGGAGAAACTAAAGTGGCAGACCAGTATGTGCCTCTCTTTACTCAGAGGATGCAGGAGTGCAGCTACGCTGTGGGGATCCAGCTGTCTCAAGCATGTGATTGTCTGGCTGCTTCCACATACAGTTAGCAACTGTCATTGAGAGCCAGATACAGCACCCTTGGGTTCTGCTGGAAATAGGCATAGACCTACACTCTACATCCCTAGCCAATGGTTCTCTTGTCCAAAGGCTTGGTGACAGGTGCCCCTTCCCCAGAAGGAGATGGGATGGTGCCAAGATGCACCCAACAAGAGGAGGAACCACACACAAAGTAGTCCCTTCTTTGGACACTGCAGAGGTGGCTGGGCCTGCCCCATTGACCTTTGGAAGTTCAACTTGAGTAGGTCAAGTTGCCTCTGCACCAATGGGTTCCACTGTCAAGAGGTCTTCCTCAACCCCAATTGCACTGAGATAATTTTTTGAGGAACATCAATGGCATGGATAACATTTTGCTATATATCAATGCTCAAATTTTGTTAAGTGGTAATGGTATTGCAATACATCTATTAGTTTGCGTCTGTATTGCCCTGAATGTAATTGTGCCACCATGATACCAAACATCATATCCATACAAGACATAACAAGAAGTGATATTTACTGCATCATGTAGAAGAAGATGTTCAAGATGTACATAGGTAGTGGGTTCTACTGGCACCAATGCCCTGTTTGATTAAATATCACCATTCTTTTCCTGGGAGACCAAAAGTGTTAGTCTTGAATTAAGTGAACAGCAATGCCTGGTGCAGAAAGGTGTGGAGCACATATCCAATGGATTAGAGTCACAAGGAATTAGGGAACCTGCAGGTCTGTGTCCTGTACAATGCATGATCTCTATGTAATATTCCATCTCTTTTTAAAGAGCACCATATTGGTGGGTCTTGCAGCCACCTCCCTCTCAGGTCAACACATTCCATGTGTGCTGGTGACCATTTTCTTTCTCATGTGCAATTTAGATTTCCAGCATGATGAAAGGCAGTTATGTGAGGCCTTGACTCTAGATATCCAGACCCTTCTTCCTGATAACCCTTCACACCTCCTCAGGCTTTGCACCTCCTCAGGTCCCTACTCAATTTATATTTGTCACTTAAGCTGCTGGTACATGGTACAGGTGTAAGATTGATGTAGCGAGATGTCATATAGCAAGATGTCTGCCCCCTTGACTGAGGACTTCTGAGCAGCATGACTAGCTGTCTGGTTGTGTGACTGCGCTAATAAGCAAGGCAGGGATGCTGTGAGCATACAGGTAGATGGTAAGTGAGTGAGCACTAAGAGATTAAGCAAGCAGTCCCAGGATATGCATTTGTCTGATCCATGAGCTGGGTGCCTGTCCCAGGAGGATTGATAAAGGTAGAGTGCTGGACGTTGTCTATATGGACTTTAGCAAGGTGTTCGACAAGGTTCCGCATGGGTCGCAGGTAGACAGGGTAGTATTTGGTACACTTTCATTAATTGGTCAATGCTTTGACTAACGGAATTAGGAGGTCATGTTGCACCTGTACAAGATATTGGTTAGACCACGTCTGGAATATTGTGTTCAGTTCTGGTTTCCCTGCTATAGGAAAAATGTTATCAAACTTGAAAGGGTTCAGAAAAGATTTACAAGGATGTTGCCAGGATTGCAGGGTTTGAACTATAGGGAGAGGCTGAGTAGGCTGGGGCTGTTTACCTGGAGCGTTGCAGGCTAAGGGGTGACATTATAGAGGTTTATAAAATTGTGAGGGACATGGATAGGGTAAATAGGCAAGGTCTTTTTCACAGGGTAGGGGAGTCCAAACTAGAGGGCATAAGTTTAAGGTGAGAGGGAAAAGACTTAAAAGGGATCTAAGGGGCAACGTTTTCATGTAGAGGTATGGAATCAGCTGGCATAGGAAGTGGTAAAGGGCGATACAATTACAACATTTACAAGTCATCTGGATGGTACATGAATAGGAAGGATTTAGAGGGGTATGGTGCAAATGCTGGAAATGAGACTAGATTAATTTAGGATATGGCATGGATGAGTTGGACTGTAGAGTCTGTTTCCATGCTGTACATTGCTATGACTCTGTGACTCTGCACAAAGTGTTTTTGCAGGAAACTTTCATTGCTAATTGCTGATGCGTCCTGCACTGCAAGTCTCAATTTCCTAAGCATTCTGAAGTGGATCATAGAATTGCTACCAAAATCCTGTGGGGGTTCATAATTATCAGATGCCGTTGTCCACAGATAAGGTGTGTGTGCAGCTGGTGTCCGTGAAATGCTGCTGCATAATGACGAACATGGAAGTTGTTCAGTCACCAATGAGCTGCAGTGGCTAGGTACCCACTCTGACTTCTAAATCAAAACTTCTTAGTCTCTAGTTTGCTCGTGGCAGATGGCACAATAGAAAGCTGCATATTAATGAGGTGAGATTTGCAGTTAATAAGGTGGTTAACAAGCAATAATCCGCTTTAATTGGCAACTTGCTGCTTCTGAGTGAGAATTTTGCCTTGATGCCCAGAACTTAGTTAAAAGATGCAGCGAGAACCAGACTAAGAAATAGGCCTCATTGGACTTCTCCCATGATGCTGTCACAAAACCGGCCATTTAGGCCCCGATACAATTCTGCTGTCGGTGTCTGTCCTGATAATTGATGACAAAAAGCTTCATTGGCATTTCTTCTTTTTCACCAATTCTCATTAATTTTAAACATTTTACTCCAAACTTGTATGTTGCATGTTTTAAGATCTTAAAATATAAAACTAAAAAATCTTTCTGACAACCAAAGAAGAAATATTTAATCAATATTACTTTGTACATTAAGAATCAACAGATGAATCAGAAGGTGACAGAATCAACAACAGTGGTTCTTCGGCTAGCTACTCAGACTACTCGCCTTCTCAGGGGTCTTCTGCTTCTTCTGGAGTACCTATTAAAGTCAGCACTTTGCAGACTGCAGTCAAAGATGGTGTGGCAGCTTCATCCTGGGGAAACAGGTTTGTGCTCATTACAAACGGTATACCATCATGAAGGCATATTAGTTACCTTTTTCAGCTTTGCACATTATATTAAGTAAATTATTTTGTCTACTTATCAAAATGTTATTTTTCTCAATGCAAAGTATTTGGACTAGCAGCATATTGTATGAAACCACTAAGGTTCAAAAGGCATGAGAAAAGGTCGTAAATCAAAGAACAATACTGCACGGGAGGAACCTGGTTGACTCATCAATTTTTCCCCAGCTATTTGAAGATCAATCCAGTTTATCCCGTGTCTCAATATTGCTGCTTTTCTCTTTCTTAAATATTTACCCAATCCCTTTTGAAGGTTACCATTGAATTTGTATCCATCATCCAATTATGCAGAAGATTCCAAATCCTTACTGGGTTAGAAAAAAATCTTCATGTCTCCTCTTAATACATTTACACATGCTGCCTTCATCAACTCTTCAACTTTTGAAAATATTATCATTTTGATTACTCTATTTAAAGCCTTAATGATTTTAAATACTTCTTTCAAAACTTCTCTTAACCTTCTCTCAGGAGAAAAATTATGTAACTATAATCCCTCAACTTTGGAACCATTCCTGTAAATCCTGTTTTTAGCCTCCACAAAGTCTTCATCCTTTCCTAAAATGTGGTGCCCAGGATTGATCACAGCATTTGTGCTGGGACCAAATTGGATTGATATATAATTGATATATAATTACTTGTTTTGGTACTCTATGTATCTATTTTTAAATGTCATGACTCATCTGCTTTATTAACTGCTTTGTTATCAGACACCTTTGAGAATTAAGACAAAATCATCCCACGTGTCTCTTACAGCTCTTAAAACGGTACAATTTACCTGTGTTCTTCCTCCACATTCTTTCTACAAAAACTTAGCACCTCAGTTTCTTTTGCATTGGTTTTCATCTGTCATGTGTCTACCTTTCATCAATCCATGTTATCTTGAAGTCAATATTCAACGTTCTCGCCACTTATTGCACTTCAAAATATTGTGTCATCTGCAAATTTCAAAGTTTGCCCTGTATCTCTTAAGTCATTAGTGTAGATCAGAAGAAGCAGTGGTCTGAGGTGTTTTTGTCCTTTACCAAATTTTGGAATGATGCTATGTAGCCCTTTTTATCTCTTGGCCACAAATTTTGCTAACGAGTATGACAGATGGTACTTTCTCAAATGTCTTCAGAAAATCATATGCACTTCAGCCTTCTGTGTTCATCAAAAACTAATCAAGTTAGCCAAAAATAATTTGCTCATAATAAATCCATGCTGGCTCTCTTCTATCAACCATAGTTTATCCAAATAGATGTTAATTTTCTATCACATTGTCACACAGATTTTGTGATTGTTTGCAAAGTGACATTATTGCTGACCTAGATCAAAGCTGTTCACAGAGGTCTGCTGTGTGGATTTGACTTTTCCTGATATTAGTATCATTTAGGTGCCAAGTCTATAGAATTTTCAGTGACCAAAGTTGTTGAAAATTATCAGATAATAAATTAAAATGTTAAACGCATTGATTATCCTTCATTTTTTAAACATCTTACAAACAGCAAGATAAGATTGGGACAGTCACGTGAGATTAAGGTATAAGTTAAAATATCATAAATTTTTACTTTCTTTACATGTGTGCATATTTTATACAATAATGGAGCAATTTGGTAGTCCATAGATGTAAAATTCATGTTTTATGTTGAGAGAGGTCATTCATTAGTATTTGTGATTTAGTTTGTCATTTACAAACCCAGTTCCACCTCATTCAATAGCTATAACTTATTCAAGGGTTTTTCAAATGATTTCAGTTGCATAAAAATGAATGTTCTTATCAGTTTAAATGATTTTGTATATTTGTATCTGTCAGCACTTTTATTAACTCATCCTGTGGAGGATCATAGAGCCATTGTCAACAAAGTCTGGATTGTCATGTTTAATTGTGTGTGTATGAACACAAAAAGTGCTGTCAGTTTCACAGTTATAATGATGGTTAATGATGGCATTCTACTATCATCATTACCACAAAATCCAGGCCATTGTTTCTAAAATCTCACAGATGGTAAATTAACTGGCATGCAGTTGCCTGGTTTATGAAATTTTATAACAACATATGATGTTTGCAATTCTCCAACTCTCTGATGAGAGACACCGGGTATCTAAGAAGAATAATGAAAAGCTCCCCATTATGTCTGCAGTTTTCACTCCTGTATCCCATATTAAATATGATGCATCTCTTCTGGAACAATTGACTTGTCCATTTTAAATACGGCCAGCCCTTTTAATATTTTTTTTTAAAAATCTCATCCTCTTCCTTGCTAGCACCAATACAAAGTGTTAATTTCAACATAGTGCTGTGCCTTCTGTCTCTATCAATATATATCTATTTTAGTCTCTAATTGGCACTCCCTACCCATCGGACAATCTTTTGACTTTTACATGTCTGTAGAAGATGATAATTTCTTCCTTCATTCCACCTGTGTATTTTCTAAATATAGATGGATAAATAATAATAATAAGTAATTAGGTGACATCAAGCTTTGCTTTTGAAAGATTGTGGGTAGTAGGAGAAAGGTATTGAGTGAAGTAGGGGCAGTTTTGATATGTTAGCAAAGAATAAATTAGAGTAGATGATGCAATGGGTTGGAAATTGACAACCAGTTTAACTATTTTAACTATGTTAAAGGATAGATTGGATTGACAGTATATCAGAGAGTCAGTCATCCATCCAGTTTACAGCCACATCCAAGACTTTACAGCTGGATTAATAGTGGATATTGTTCACAATGTCAAGGTCAAAAATATCCAATTAACAGACATATAAAACATGACAAATTTAAGATCATTAGTAGGACAATCAAATGTACTTTGTCAACAAAGTTGTCATAAGTGTATGTAAAAATAACCAGGAAAATTACTGACATAAATTGTCTAGATTCAAAACATCTAAATATTTTTCCATTGTGAAAAGACTGCAGGATGTGTGGGAAGGCAGGTAGATGGGTTAAGGTAAAAGACAAAGAGATTAAACTTGTTTCCCTGAGACCGTATAACTTTGTCTTACATTTAACAAGGAAATGTTCAGGAAAATCACTAAATCTTTAGATACAATGGTGATAGCACAGCAGCAAATTGAAATTGTTAGGCTTTTATATTTAAAACAAAAGGATGTAAAGGTGAGCTAAGCAACAACAGGACAATTGGTTTAATCTCAGTTGTGGAAACGTTTCTAGAAACAATAATCTAGGTCAAAATTTACAGTAATTTGGAAAATTGTGGATTATTTAAGAAAAGCTAGCATTAATTTATTGAATGGAAAATTGTGCTGAAGTAATTTGATTGAGATTTTGGTAAGGTAAGTGAGATGGTTGATAATGGCAATGCGTCTTCCAGAAGGCATGTGATAAAATGTTAAGTAACAGGCTTGTCAACAATTTGGAAGCCCCAAGAATTAATAAAAGGTAGTGACCACATGGATACAAAATTGGCTAAGTGGCAGGAAATAGAGCAGTGGTAAATGTTTTTTGGACTGAGTCATAGAGTCATACAGCACGGGAAACCGACCCTTTGGCCCAACCTGTCCATGCTGAACAGGTATCCCAAACATAACTCATCCCATTTGCTTGCATTTGGTCTATATCCCTCTAAACCTTTTCTATTCATGTACCTGTCTAAATGTCTTTTAAATGTTGTAATTGTACCTATATCTACCACTTTTTCATTGCATAAACGCACACCATCGAGGTAAAAAAGTTGCCACTCAGTTCCCTTTTAAATCTTTCCCCTCTCACCTTAAACCTATGCCATCTAATTTTGGACTGCCCTACCCTAGGAAAATGATCTTGGCTATTCACCTTATCTATGCCCCTCATGATGTTATAAGTCTCTATAAGGCTACCCTGAAGAAGGGCTTATGCCCAAAGCGTCGATTCTCCTGCTCCTTTGATGCTGCCTGACCTACTGCGCTTTTCCAGCAACACATTTTTAAGCTCTATAAGGCTACCCCTCAGCCTCCAGCAATCCAGGGAAACAAGTCCCAGTCTACCAAGCCTCTCCTTATAAATTCAAACCCTCTCGCCCTGGCAACATCCTTTTAAATCTTTTCTTCACCCTTTCTAGTTTGACAACTTCCCTCCTATAGCAGGGCAACTTGAATTGTATGCAGTATTCTAAAAGTGGCCTCACTAATGTCTTGTACAGCCTGAACATGGTGTCCCAACCCCTTTAATCAGTGCGCTGGCCAATGAAGGCAAGCATGCCAAATACCTTCTTCACCATCCGGTCTACGTGCAATAACACTTTCAAAAAACTATGTACTTGAACCCCTACATCCCTTTGTTCAACAACTCTCCCCCAGGTCCTCCCAGTAAGTGTGTAAGTCCTGCTCTTGTTTGTCCTAACAAAATATATTTATCCAAATTAAAATCCATTTATCACTTCTCAGCCGTTTCTGTCCACTTCTGGTGGAAAATATATGATGCAGTTCCCAAGCAATTGATGTTAGGACCACAGTTTGTTATTATTTATTGAATTACATTGTTGGCATATTTTGAAATCACAGACTACACCAAGTTTTGAGCTATTGTGAGCTCTCTGGAGGGTAATTATAGATGTCAAGAAGATATAGATATGCTGGTAAATGAGTGATGACGTGGGTAAAATTTAATACATAGAAGTGTGAAATAATATATTTTGGTAATCAGAATGAGAACAGGCAATGTAAACTATAGAAATACAAGGAAATAAAGGAATTACAAGAGCATAAGGACCTGGATATATATTTATATTTAAATCATGTAAGCTAGCCAGGCAGTTTATGGAAGTGGTTAATAAAACATACAAGATCCTAGGCTTACAAATAAGGACAGAAAGTGCTGGTGTCACACACATACACACACACACTCATCCCACCACAACCCCAACCCCTGCCACCCCCCCCCCCCCCCCACCACGCCCAACCCCCAATTAGGGGAAGACATCACTGGCACTCCCTGATGGATCCTGGAGGCCTGTTAAAAGTGATGCCATCACTGTGTGCCACCAGCATATACAGTGAAAGCTGTCAGGATGGACAACTCGCATGGACCTCTCACAGCAGTAACAGGATGTAGCACTTAGAGTTACAGAGTAATACAGCATGGAAGCAGGCCCTTGGCTGAAACTAGTCCATGCTGACCATGATGCCCACTCAGCTAGTTCCAATTACTTGCATTTGGTACATATCCCTCTAAACCCTCCCATCCACTTACCTAAGCAAATGTTTTCTAAATGTTGCTGTTGTACCTGCCTCAACTACTTTCTCTGGCAGCCCATTCCATTCCACATATACGCCACTCTCTGCATGAAGAAGTTGCTCCCCAGGTACTTAATTGGGTTTGAATTAGATTATTTAAGGGTTTCATTTGACCCATGGGCCAACAGCCATCCAACCAATGCCCCTCACCCCCAACATTCATAACTCAGCAGGACTCCTTTGGCAACATCTTCCAAACTGTGACCTTCAGCACATAGAAGGACAAGGGTAATGGATGCATGGGAACACTATAAACTGCAATATCCTCCTAAGCCAAACACCATCCTGACTTGGATTACAATTTAAAGAGTAAATACATTTGTGTTAAACTGGGGAATGGCAATTAAATGGGACCAGCTGAGATGCTGTCACTGAGAGCTAGCACAGACAATAAGCTGAATGACTTCCCATGTTATACCCATTCTATGATTCCATGCAGATGCCTCTAATTGGGATACTCAACATGCTACGGATGTATTATCCTCCTGGTACCATTCCTCATTCTACGTGCATACAACTGGAGTCTTTGCCTTGTGAGGCTTTTCATGCTTTTTTCTCTCTCTTGCATTCTGCTGTAACCATTTACACATCATATGGATCTTGGGTGCTCATAGACTTTCTCTAAACTATTTTATTATTGCCTTTTCTTTGTCACATTATTATCACTACTGTCATTTAAACATCTGACATCTTTCTAATCAAAGACCAGTCTTATTTTTGCACCAACCCATTTTTAAAAAGAATTTTCTTCTCCTGGTATGTTGTTCGTCTGTATGACATTTACTTGTTTGATGAAAATTTAACAACTTAAATGTTTGTCCAATCTACCACATATGCTAGCTAGTTAAAGACAGGTTCAAAAGCAGAAATCAGTCTCGAAATTGTTGCTGATATTGATAGTAAACATCTAAGCATGACATTTCTTCAATACTCTCTGGGTTAATGACAATCAAATTGATAAACACCGGAATGTCCTGTGAATGTATCAATTGTTTATTGTTCAGGACCACTAATGTCTAAACTATGTGTTTCTTTAAAATTGATTGAAACACTAATGCTAAATAGCACCTACAGGAGGAAAGGGTAGGTTAACGTTCAATATTTTCTAGGAGAAAGTGAGGACTGCAGATGCTGGAGATCAGAGCTGAAAATGTGTTGCTGGAAAAGCGCAGCAGGTCAGGCAACATCCAAGGAGCAGAGGAATTGATGTTTCGGGCATGAGCCCTTCTTCAGGAACCTGAAGAAGGGCTCATGCTCGAAACGTCGATTCTCCTGCTCCTTGGATGCTGCCTGACCTGCTGCACTTTTCCAGCAATACATTTTCAGTAATGTTCAAAATTGCCTTTCATCAGAGCTTTGCTAATGATGATATTGATTAACACTCATACCTCTCTAAGCTATTTAAATTGAATAGTTATCTCAACCCAGGGGATCCCCAGCCTGCCACAGGGCTTTTATAACAGATGTTAATGTGGCAGTGAGCCAGTATTCCCTGGGAGTGGACAGTGCATTATATTAAACATGCTACAAAGGTTTCAAATTACACAGTGACAATTTGAACTCCAGTGATGTTTCACAAAGAAGTCAAGACAAAGCATTGTATTTCATCAAAAAAATGTAGATAGCATATAGATGACCTGTTCAGACAGGGCAATACATTAGTTAAAAGGTGAGGAGTCAAATGGTAGGTGATAGTATGAAAGGAGCAACGCAATAGAGAGAACAGAACAACAGAAGAGGTTGGAGAGAAGGAAACAGATTAGTAAAGGGTAAGCATAAATATTGCAGCAATGTAATGGCAATGTGTAAGAAATGTGGGTCCCTGGGGGCATGAGCTGTGTCAGATTGGAGATTATCTTCATCTCATCGGGAAGGAAATAAGTGATTTTCCTTTGGGGAGCAAGACATTTGAATGGGATAGATTTCTAGTTTGATGTGTGTAAGGCATGGTACAAAGCCATTCTCTCTTCACTAGTGGTTAGAACTGTGCTCCTGAGATGTTCATCACAGTTTGGTTAGTAGAGGCCAAAGTCATTTCTCAGTAAGTGAGGGGAATACTGCATCTTTGTGATAGACTAAAACATTTGCAGCAGAGTGATAGACCAATATCATTTTTTTATAGAGAAGAATGGAAGAACACTAAGTTTCTTTGTAATGCAGTGACAGAAGGTGCTTAACTGTGCAAAGAGAACAAGAAAGAACCAAAAGTTTTTTTTCAGAATGGAAAACATTATGGGGAAAGTTTCATTAGGGGGAAAAGATGAAGGAATAATAAAATGGAAGGAAGCTGGTTGGTCCATCAAGTCAGTAAACAAGCAATTTGCTTACTGTTAGTCCTCTGCATTTTCCCTGTGACTGTGTACTTCATTTTCTTTTCAGATAATGATCCAATTTCCTTTTGAATTCTTGATTGAACCTGCCTTCACCACATACTCAGGCAGTGCATTCAAAATCATAACAACTCACTGCGTGAAACGTTTTCACTCAAGTTGCCTTTGCTTGTAATGCCAATAACCTAAAATGTGCATAGATCAACCCCCACCAGACCCTCCTCCCCACCCCAACCAGGCCTCAATTCCCAGTATTTTCATCCCAGGAACAGTTTCTCCCTCTACACTCCAGTCAGACCTCCCTTTGGTTTTGAGTACGTCCATAAAATTTCTTCTCACTTTCTCTTCTACAAGGGAAACAATTCCCAATTCCCTGCTCTTTCTATTAAATGAAGTTCCTCTTCCATGGAACCATTCTCATTCATCTTTTTTGCACATTTGCTAACATCCTTAAATCTCGTGTGGTGCCCAGAACTGAACCTAATATTCCAGTTGAGATCAAACCAGTGTATAATACAGATTTAACATAATTTCTTTGCTAGTGTATGATACACCTCTATTAATAAAGCCAAGAATGCCATATGTTTGTTAAGCACTTTCTCAACCTATACTGCCAAATTCAATGATTTATACACATGTACACCCAATTCGGTCTGCTCCTGCACCTACTTTACTGTAACCTTTACTTTAAGTTTTCTGTCAGTGTTCCTTAAAAATGTAACACTTCATACTCCTCCACACTAAATTTCATTTACCATTGTCCACCAAACTGACAAATGTGTTTTTGGAGTTTTAAATTATTCTCTTCACAATATCTCTAGTTTTGTACTTTCTTCAAATTTTGAAACTTTGCTCTGTATACGTGTCTAGGAGGAGTAAGGCCTTAACACAAATCCCTGGATAACTCCACTAAAATCTATCCTTCAGTCGAAAAACAGCCACTTTCCAATACTACTTCTTCTTTTCATACCCAATTTTGTATCCAAATTGCTATTCTCCCTTTTATGCCGTGAGCTTTAATTTTGTTCTCAAGTATGTTCAGCATTTTATCAAATGCCTTTTGGAAGTTTTCATGCACCACATCAACGGTGTCATCATCAACCCTCTTGGTCACCTCATCACATCACTAATTAAATATAATTAGCCATTAAAGCCAAGCTGGCTTTCCTTAAACAACCTGTATTTCCCCATGTGACTATTCATTTTTGTCTCAAGTTATAGGTTCTAGAGCATCCCATAATGAAGCTTAAAAACATTGTCCTGCAGTTAACCAAGGTTCAGTTTCTTCTCAGTGGTCACATGGCAAAACACGAAGTTTCTCCTCAGTTGGGATTGTGTGGAAAAGAGCAAAGCTGCTCACACTACTAGAGGAAGACCCAAAGTTCTTCATAAATGAGGAAGTTGAGGACCTGATATTCTTGCACCTGTAGCAGGAGCAGAATTAATTTCACAGTGGAGTTGGCAAGGATAGTTCCAGTCTTCTTTTTCAATATCTAGTGACTGTTACCAATAGATAGCCAGCATATTGACTAATGGATGCTGGCCAATGACATGCCCATACTATGTACAGATTTGGGTCTAGGGGCAAGGCAGAGACATTTAGGCAATTCACAAAAAGTGGGTTTTTTTCTCCTAACTCCCCTTTCTTTCAAGGGTACATCCAGAGAACTTTGTACGACTGGTCAGGAGAGAAGCTTCGACCCAAGTCCTATGATGTGAATTCCTCCCCAATCTTTAGACAGAAGACCAAGTCAAGAGATGTGCTTATGAATACAATGCCTCCTGGGGCATGTTAATCTAAATGATTGCTCCCCTTGAACAGCATATTTAGAATCTGTAGAATCCAAACGCTTACAAAATGAACATTTATAGTGCAGTAGTACAGAGTTTGTGTTGAAGCAAATTTAAAGTATTTCTAAGCATAAATTTTAAGGGATTTTCTACTGTATTCCCAGCTGGAGGAAAAATATAACTAAAAATGTAAAGTATCCATTCAAAGAAAATTAAACAGTGATGAGCATCACTGGCTGGGCCAGCATTTATAGCCCATCCCGAATTGCAGTTGAGAGTCAACCACATTCTTGTGAGTCTGGAGTCACATATAGGACAGTACTTTCCTTCCCTAAAAGAATTCAAATGCTACCATCTGCCATCACAGGATCTGAACCTGGGACCTCAGAACATGAACTGGGTCTCTGGATTAACAGTCCAGGAATAGTACCATTAGGCCATTGCCTCCCCTACCTAATGAGCTCAAATCAGTTGCTTTGGCACACAGGCTTGTTATATTTGATAATTTGATCTGTATAAACTTGACACACACAAATATAACTGCTGCACCTGAGTTAAATACCATCATCTACTTAAAGCCATAGAGTCAGGCAGCATGGAAACAGACACTTTGGTCCAACCAGTCCACGCCAACCATGTTTCCAAACTAAACTGTCCCAGCTCCCTGCACTTGGCCGATATTCCTCCATCCCTTTCCTATTCATGAACTTATCCAAATGTCTTGTAAATCTAAGTACAACCTTTAAAGGTCATTTTTTTGTTGGATAACTTCAAACATGCCATATTCGGAGGGATATAGGTTAAATGCTGGCAAATGGGACAAGTCAGATTGGGGTGTCGAGTTGGCGTGGACAAGTTGGACTGAAGAGTCTGTTTCCATGCTGTATTACTCAATGACTTTCTGTAAGAAGGCACATTCTTCCCGTGTCTGCGTCGGTTTCCTTCGGGTGCTCCGCTTTCCTCCCACAGTCCAAAAGAAAATATGCAGGTTAGTTGATTTGGCCATGCTAAATTGCCCATAGTGTTAGGTGAAGGGGTAAATGTAGGGGAATGAGTCTGGGTGGGTTGCTCTTCGGAGGGTTGGTGTGGACTTGTTGGACCAAAGGGCCTGTTTCCACACTGTAAGTAATCTTATCTAATCAAAACCTTGCGCTCAGTGGATTTTATTGTCAACATGGCCTCAGAGTACAAAAGCTCAACACTGAGTTATTTCTCATAGACAATATTTTTTCAAATTTTTAGATTACTCTAGATTCCCTACAGTGTGGAAACAGGCCCTTCGGCCCAACAAGCCCACACCAACCCTCTGAACAGCAACCCACCCAGACCCATTCCCCTAACTAATGCACCTAACACTATGGGCAATTTAGCATGGCCAATTCACCTAACCTGAACATCTTTAGACTATGGGAGGAAATTGGAGCACCCAGAGGAAACCCATGCAGACACGGGAAGAATGTGCAAACTCCACACAGACAGTTGCTCGAGACAGGATTTGAATCCGAGTCCCTGGTGCTGTGAGGCTGCAGTGCTAACCACCAAACCGTCTTTCTTGTTCCATAAGAAATGTCAGTTCTTCACTTGGCAGCTATTTTTCCAGCCACTCTCATTTGATATCCAAATGTAGTATAGCTGAGAGAACTCCTCAAACAAAGTATTGATTATGATTGTAGCATGAAACAAAAAGCTACTGAGAAATAACCTCCTATATCTAATGTTCTATAACTATTTTCCACACACCATCTTATGGCCCAACTAAAATCATCAAAAGACAGTTCCTACTCCAGTGTTCTACAATTGTAACTGTAAGAATAGTTTAATGCTATGCAAACTTTCTAAGTTAATGGATGTATGAACTTTCAATATCTGGAATTACCTGATCTGCATTCAAATATCTCATTCTTCTGACTCAGCAGGTTAACACAGACATTTCAACAAAACATTGAAGCAAAACCTTTACTAAGCCAGAGGGAGGCAGCATCGACAGCAAGTCTACAACAACGTAATGAGAGGCGCCCCATGAATGAAACATTTTCTGATAAGTGGAATGATAATTCACATTATGATAATACAGGTTTTGTCGCAGAAGAAAGCACGTCAATCTTAGAAAATCCAAGTGCCAACCCCTTAATAAGCACAAAATCAAGGAGCACATCTGCCCATGGACGTAGGCCATTAATGAGACAGGACAGAATTATAGGAGTGCCGCTGGAATTAGAACAGTCAATGCATACATTACACAGTGTCAGAAATACGCCAGAAACTGAAGTGCCTCCAAGTAATCCTTGGCAAAACTGGACTAGGACACCTAGTCCATTTGAGGATAGGACAGCATTTCCATCAAAGTTGGAAAGTACCCCTTTCAGCAGCCCTATTCCTGATAGGAAAGATTCAGAACAACATTCAGTGCTTGGAATTACCGAACTGCCCAGTCCTTTTACGTCAGGTGCTCCATGGAGTTTTCTCAACTCGAGAGAATCCAATTTAAATCGAAGTCATGCAGATAAATTCTCACACATCTGCAGACCTGAGTCTGCAAAGAGTGCTATTATTGCCAGTAAAAGTACAGAAAGACTTGCACCAATGATGAGATCGGTTAAAGCTGGCCAGTTTAAGAAATCCCAAAGCATCGATGAAATTGACATTGGGGCCTTCAAAATTTATAACATACCACTGGACAGTTATGGCTCCAGCTCAGAAAATCCTGGCAGCATTGATATACCAGAACAAATGCCAACACAAGAACAAGGTATGTCACGCAGTCTTTCTGCTCCAATGTTGGATGAAGATTTATCAGAAACATATGGAAGTGGAAAGATCTCTCAAAGGATTCCAATTACAAAAAAAGTGTACCATTTCGACCAAAGTTTCAATCCCCAAGGTACAATAAATGTTAAACCTGAGAGACGAGTAACCACTTCTTTTACACATAATGTTGACTATGGTGTCCATCAAAACAAAAATGTTTCAAAAGATCTCATTAGTCCACGTTCATTCAGAGGTTACCAACCTGTGGAACAAATGTATTCATTCTCCCAACCTTCAGTGAATGATGAACCAGCTAATCCTCGGTTTTCAAGTCAAGGGGACAGGGCTGGATATTTGAGGAGAGGAGATTCCTTAGCAACCTCCACAGAAATGATGTTGCATCGAAGGGTAAATGAAGCTTCAGAGCTACCACAAAATGAAAGATATGTCAGGACACACTTCAGAGGAGTTTTAGAACACCAGAACAGTGCATCATTGGTTGAATCACAGTATCTCAAAAGGAATGGAAGATATGAAGAAGATTATTCAACATTCCAAGATATAAAAAGTCAGGGTAGGAATTTCCAAGATAAACCTCTAACTCAGAGGAGACCTTTGTCTGCGAGAAGCTACAGTACAGAAAGCTATGGGTTTTCTCAAACCAGACCAGTTTCAGCAAGGCCTACCATGGCAGCTCTATTAGAAAAGTTGCCTTCAGATTATAACATCAGTAACTACAATGAAAAGCCTTCAGAGAGCAATGATATAAGGATCAGGTCTTCACAGTTGAAAGGAGATGAGAACTCTGCTAAAATACCTCTAGACTGGAGACAACAACTGCTCAGGCATATAGAAGCTAAAAGGTTAGATAGGGTGAGTGTTCCTTTTACTTTTCAAAAACTTTCACTGATTTAAATGTTGCATAATTGTTTACAGTTCTTAAGAAGTACTACTTGAAGCAATTTGTCTAACTTCTCTGAATTGTTGAGTTTCCTACCAGGTATGGAACTGAATTGTGCACATCAGGAACAGTTAAATCTCTTCCTTTATTTCTGCAAAAGTTGTGCTTGAGCAATATAATAATCTTCAAAGCTCTGACTATCGAGGCAGAAATGACTGAGTTTCCATCCTGTTTGCTGTTGTGTAACCCAATTTGAAAGTGCATGCAAGTGGAGATCAAATGAAGATAGGAGTGAGCTCAGTTGTGATGGCCAATGTAAGAGCAGCCATTTTCTCAGGAAAAACATTAAGTAGCAATTAGAGATACTCAGTAATGTAACAGCACTGTGTCTGCAATATCATTCATCATATATAATATTGTAAGACATGTATAATGACTGCATAATTGTAATCATAGAATCCCTACACTGTAGAAACAGGCCATTTGGCCCAACAAGTCTATACTGACTCACCGAAGAGTATCCCACCCGGACCCATTCCCCTACACTATTACTTTACATTTCCCCTCACTAATGAACCTAACCTGCACATTTCTGAACACTATGGGCAATTTACCATGGCCAATTCAGCCAACCTGCACATCTTTGGACTGTGGGAGGAAATCAGAGCATCCGGAGGAAACCCACACAGACACGGGAGAATGTGCAAACTCCACACAGGCAGTCAAACCCAGGTCCCTGGTGCTGTGAAGTAGCAGTACACACTGAGCCACCATGCCGCTCCTGCTCATGGTTGTGTAACTATTTATTTATGAATGTATTTAGATCCAGACGTCTCAGCTAAAATTCTCCTCTGCATATCCCTTTTGCTGCAATTTTGTAGTGACAAATAGAGTTAAATGTGTTCTTAATATGTCCCACCAGAAATCAATCACGAAAAGCTTAACTCCTTTGAAACCTCTATTACTGAGAAGGACAAGACCAGCATTGGTATGGAAGCACCATCACCTTCAAATTCCTTTTAAGGTCTCAATTCAAATTGATCATCATTGCTGGATTAATATCCTCCAAACTCACAATTGTGGGGACACCAATACCACGAACCATATAGCAGTTTAAAGGGAAGGCCCACTACCATCACATCAGAGCAACTAAGAATGTGCAATAAAAAAACAATTCTCCCAGTAGCATTCACATTCTGAAACTAAATAAAACTTAACCTGAAGTTAACCCTTTCACTTGAAGGTTCATTTATTCCAATCAACAAAGCATGACTAACCCCTTCAATCCCTTCCACATAATTTCTAACCTAAATCTTCCTCAAATAAAGACTGCCAATATATCAGTGCCAGAACTACTACATATTATTCCTGATTTGGATAGGTACATCATTGTGTGCTACAGCTGAAGATAAGTGTTTACTTTTCTCAAGCATTGTAAACATTTCAGTACTTGAAGGCTGATTCAAATCTTTCCTACTACTATTACTTGTTGCACTCAAAAAACTGTTTTGCATTCTAGACGTTGATTGCATATTATTTTCATATGAAGAGATACAAATAAGATGAAGAAACAGAAGATAATGAGTTTCAGGAACTTTCCTGCATATTAGTGCAGTCTTAACTATCAGGTGGGAAACCAATAGGATGCCCAGTGGGATTCTTCGTGAGATGTCTGAGCAATATTGCCAAGTCTCATTTATATGCTGGCACCCAGCTAAATCATGAGAGGTTCGAGCATGGTGTTTCACAGTCAAAATGCCATCAGGATTCTATACATATTACAAGTGCCTGACGAACATATTTTAAAGAGTATCCTTCCGGAATTATTTTCACTTATCAACCATTGGCAAAAGCAACAAGAATAACCTGTTACATGTCAAATAGAGGTGCTGATTTTGACTTCCATTCTGTCCAACGTTTGCTGGGTGGTGAAATTAAGATGTCACCTTCAGCAAAGATTATACATTGTACACATTGTATCACAGGAATTCCTAGATTATCAAACTATCCAGTGTGCCCTGAACACCATGAGAAATTTTCTGCATTGTGCTGTAAATGCACATAGTGGACTTCTCCCATTCATCCAACATTTCAACATTTCACCATTACTAACTCAACTCCACATGAAATTGGTGCTCACAATTATTGATCCTAAGCAGAAGGCCAGTGATTTCTTGTTTTTCTATGGATAAATGTCACTCTGTGTCTCTTTTCCACTCCTAAGTCATCATTCTCAATAGTCCTCAATGACTCACCCAACGTTAACCCTTCTCTATGGTTATGGTGGGTAAAGGCATTGCTATCTCCATACCTGCTGTGGATAAATTTACATCTTGCTCAGATTTGGAGACTGAGAATTATGGCTGACACATTCTCACACTAAATCCAACACATTGAGAATATTAAATAAAACGATTTCAATGAATTCATGTTTACCCCTTATGATCAATTGAAATTACTGTAGGTTGCTTGAAAGTGATCTTCAACAAAGATCATCCTACTTGGTTCATCAGGACTCTTGCAATTCGTGTGTATCTTCTTCCATTAAGAGCTTCCTATCAATATAATCTTCTACCTTTCTTCTGGGCTACTGCTGTGGGGGAATTTTCAAGGTTTTGATACAAAAAAAATCTCCTTAGTGCTCATGCACAATCCTCTTCTGGATGTGGATTGATTAATTGGATGCATGATCAAATATTGGTTCATAATTGTGATCCAAATTGTCTTCCAATGCCTTAGCCATATAGCTACTCCTCCCTGTCCAGAAATAAACTGAAGTTCTGATTAGATATTTTCTCCCAACCTGTTCAGACATTTTATTACACACCCTTTTGGAAGATGGGATTTAAACACTGCTCTTGTGGTTTAGAGGTAGGATACTAGCACTATGCCACAAAGGCTTCCAACTGTAATTAATTGTTCTTTTTGTTATTTACCCTATTTTCTTAATCTGTTCAGAAATGTTATTTCACACCTCTGGAGCAGGTCGAACATGAACCTGTGCCCCTCTGTCCAGGGGTAGGGATACTACCAATGAGCCTCACGAGGGTCCCAAGATAGTAGAAGCTATATTCTTGGGTGGTCATGAACCACCAAGCTTTTGATTAATATTTGAAAGCGCTGACCAATTATCTGGTTTTAATCAGCTTCTGCTGATTTCAACCAATTTACTGCAATTAATAATTCTATTTGATTCAAATTGTTTTGCTAAATTCAGCGATATCAGTGGAATTAGTAGGTTTGAAGTAATTAGCAAGCTTCCCACTCGTTCAGCTTCCACATAACAAACATTGCACTGAATTCATAACCGTTCTATTAATCCTGTTGAACTGCCTTTCCTTCGTTTACAGGATCACTTTCAAATCATCCCTCTTCTCCAAGCTTCTATCCATCTCTGCATATTCAATCTCATCCTCCCCCTTCCTCTGAGCTCCTGGTTTTCAGCAATCAGGGTGCTCCCCAGTTGTCCTTCGCATGCTGGATGTTGCCATTTTTGCATTTGAAGAGAGAGAACCAGTGTTACAGGGCTGTGAGTGCTACGCTGGCTTATTGCATTGAGTTGATGCATGCTGTAATGATGCAATGAAGGTGCTTTTCTTTCTTCATTCAATGTTGTGCAATAGGTTCACTACTTTCTGCATGTACCAAATCTAGCACAGACATGTAGCTGATTTATACTGATCACTTTCAGAGCCAACTGAGTTGTGTTAAAGTTGTATCTGAGACTATGAAGATGGTATCATTCCCAGAACAGTTACATGCCATCCATCACTAATGAAGCAAGGAAGAATCAGCCGTGTCACTGAGATCGGAGTCACATATTGGTTAAAATGGATCTATGTAATACGGTTTAGTTTTCAGGTTTCGAGTGACTTGGAACTTAATTGAAACAAGAGTAATAGTTTGCTGTTTGTTATCTGCTCTGTTCCTGTTCACTCTCAGCGTTTCTAAAAAAAAATCAGAAATAGACAACCAATATGTGAAGGTAAAAGTAGAAGGACAGCCCTCAAACTTTTATGAGGAAATGTATCATTATATTGCCTAACCAAAGAACCTGGTTTTGTTTAGCTAATTAATGAGATGGACAGTGTGAGGCTTGAAAAACGCAATTTTGGCAAGTTGGAGTGATGCAGCGAGATCCAAATGCATTACACCATGACATCAAAAGACCCGTTGAAATGAGCGCTTGAAAAGAATAGGGTGATGTTGACGGAAAAGGAGTGAGTACAGGAAGAGTGCCAAATGTCAATAGTTATTAAGTGTCTGGAAACTGTGCCAGGAAATGGCAGGCTGGAAAGCAAAAGCAAAGCAAGAATCAGAGTTCATAGCACTGGTATATAGATGTTTTGATTTCCTTTCCTTCCCCAAGTCTACAAATGTATCAATTCTGATAAATTAGAGACTGTTTACTTCTGAAAGATATGTTTCTTTTCTAAAATAAACAGAAATGTATTGTCAAAATCAAAACATTTTAGTTTACAGATTGTCTCCCTGCCACCCCCAAGCCCCAACTTTGAGAGCGCCAATGGCAAACTTGCTTTGTGGATTTCAAAGTGTTTTTGAAGCTGTTCTTCTGGCTCTGGCAGAGAGTGCATCAGTTTTGATCAATTATAATTAAAATTGTAAGCTTATTTTCATGTATTTTGCATCATTGTTCCAAATATGGTGGCCTAGTTGCCACAACTTTGGCTAATGTTGAAGTCCTATAAGACAACACTGCTTTAAATGTAGACCCATGTAGTTGATTAGTATAACTATAGTCTCTAGCTCAGAGGAAAACAATTAGCATGAAGAGTACAAATGGAGGTGTTGCTGGTGTCTGCCTGCCAAAATTATAAAACGTTGGCTCCAAGAGGAATGTGGCCAGAGGTGAGGGTGCTGCAACCTCCTACAATAAAAGCATAATTGAATGAACAAAGAACGATACAGGAACAGGCCCTTCAGCTCTCCCAGCCTAAGCTGACATGCTTTGCCCTTCCACACTAAAACTGATTTTGCTTGCAAGATCCGAATCCCTCTATTCCCTTCCTATTCATGTATTTGTCAGATGCTTCTTGAATGCTGCTATTGTGTCTACTTCCACCATCAACTCTGGCAGTGCTTGCCAGGCACTCTCAATCCTTTGTGTGAAAAATTTGCCTTGCACATCTCTTTTAAACTGCCCTGCACCTTGAACCTGTGTCCCCAGTAATTGATCACTCCACCTTGGGGAAAAGCCTCATACTTTCCACTCCATCCATGCCGTTCACAATATTATATACTTCTGTGAGGTTGCCTCTCAATTTCTTATGTTTTAGTGAAAACAAACCCAGTCTATCCAACCTTTCTTCATAGCTAAAATCCCCCATACCAGGCAACATCCAGGTAAGCTTTTTCTGTACCCTCTCCAAAGCATCCACAACCTTCTGGTGCTGTGGTGACCACAACTGTCCACAATATTCCAAGTGTAGCCTAACTGAAGTTCTGTAAATCTGCAGCATAAATTGTCTATCCTTATACTCAATGCTCCTTCCAATGAAGGCAAGCATGCCATAGGTCCTTTTTACTTTCTTATCTACCTGCGCTGCCATCTTCAGAGATCTGTGGATCTGCATACCCATATACCTTTGCTTATCAATATCCCTAAGGGTTCTGTATAATTTCCACATTTATTTGACCTTCCAAAATGCATCACCTCACAGCTGTTCAGATTAAATCCATCTGTCATTTTTCTGCCCATGCCTCCAACTAATCTATATCCTGCTGTATCCTTGGATAATCCTCCTCACTATCCACAACTCTTCCAATCTTTATATTGTCCACAAACATACTAATTAGATCAGCCATGCTTTCCTTCAAATCATTTATGGAGACCTTAAACAGCCGAGATCCCAGCACTGATCCCTGTGGAACACCACTAGTCACAACCCTCCATTCCGAAAAGCATCCTTCCACCGTATTACCCTCTGTCTCCTATGACTAAGCTAGTTCTGTATCCATCTTGCCAGGTCACCCTGATACCATGTGATTTCACCTTTTGAACAGTCTGCCATGAGGGACCTTGTCAAAGGTTTTACTAAAGTCCATGTAGACAGCATCAACTGCTTTTCCCTCATAAATCATCTTGGTCACCTCCTCAAAAAACTTGATCAAGTTCGTGAGGCATGACCTGCCCTGCACAAAATCATGTTGTCTCTTGCTAATAAGTCTAGTTGCTTCAAAATACGTATAGATCTTGTCCCTGAGAATCTTTTCCAATACTTGCTTTACCACTGACATGAGGCTCACAGGCCTGTAATGTTCTGGATTATCCCTTCTATGCTTCTTAAACAACGGGGCAACTTTGACTATTTTCCAGTCCTCTGAGATCTCACCTATGGCCAAAGAAGATGCAAAGATCTCTATCAGTGCTCTTGCAATTTATTCTCTTGCCTCCCTCACCATTCTGGGATAGATCCCATTGGGATTCCTGATGAAGGGCTTTTGCCCGAAACCTCGATTTTCCTGCTCCTCAGATGCTGCCTGAACTGCTGTGCTTTTCCAGCACCACTGTAATCCAGAATCTGGTTTGCAGCATCTGCAGTCATTGTTTTTACCTAGGATCGGGAGACTCATCTACCTTAATACTTCTTAAGACATACAACATATCTTCATTTTTAATAGCAATTTGGCTTAGAAATTTGACACTCCCTTCACTGAATGATCCTCCACCAATTCCTTCTCTTTGGTGAACACCGACACAAAGTATTTGTATAGGACCTTACCTACCTCTTATGGCTCCAAACAGATTCCCTCCTTTGTCATTGAGTGGGCCAATCCTTTCCCTAGCTACCCTCTTGCTTTTTATATATGTATAATAAGCCTTGGGATTTTTCTTAATCCTTTTTGCTAATTATTTTTCATGACACCTTTTAGCTCTTCTAATTCCCTGTTTAAATGTTTTCCTACTTTGTTATATACTTCAAAGGGCTTTTTCAGTTCTCATCTTCCTAGACCTTCCAAGTATGGTGACGGCCAGCATGAAGGGGCATATCTTTAAATTGAGGGGTGATAGATATAGGACAGATGTCAGAGGTAGTTTCTTTACTCAGAGAGTAGTAAGGGTATGGAATGCCTTGCCTGCAACAGTAGGAGATTCGCCAACTTTAAGTGCATTTAAGTCGTCATTGGACAAGCATATGGACGTACATGGAATAGTGTAGGTTAGATGGGCTTCAGATTGATATGGCTGGTCAGCGCAACATTGAGGGCTGAAGGGCCTGTACTGCGCTGTAGTGTTCTATGTTCTATATATGCTTCCTCTTTCTTTTTGGCCAAGGTCATAACATCCCTCGTCATCCAAGGTTCATGTAACTTGCCATACCTATCCTTCATTCCTGCAGGAATGTGCCACTCCTGAACTCTTATCAACTGAAGCTTGAAATACTCCCACATGTCCAATGTGAATTTACCTTCAAACAGCCGCCTCTAATCAAAATTCTCTTGTCCCTGCCAAATATTATTGTAGCTCACCTTCCCTTAATTTAAAACCTTCACCCGAGGCTTGCTGTTATCCCTATCCATGAGTATCTTAAAACTCATGGTATTAATGTCACTACTCCCAGGTCCAATATAACCCTTTCCTTGGTTGGACTATTTACATACTGTATCATACTGTGTCCTGAATGATCCTTACAAATTCTGACCCATCCAAGTCTCTAGCACAAAGTGAGTGCCAATCAATATTAGGAAAATTAAAATTACCCATGACAACAACCCTGCAGTTTTTACATCTTTCCAAAATCTGTCAACATATTGTCTCCTCTATCTTCTGCTAGCTATCGGGAGGCCTGTAGTATACCTCCAACACTGTGATTTCACCTCTTCTATTCCTGAGTTCTACCCATATTGACTTTCTGCATGAGTCCTCTGATGGATCCTCCCTCAGTACAGGTGTGCGATACTCCTTTACTAGTAATGCATCTCACCTTCCTTTCACATTCCCTTCTATCATGCCTGAAACACCCAAATCTTGGGATATTCAGCTGCCACTCCTTCCCTCTTTAACTCATGTCTCTGTAATCATAATAATTGCATAGGTCCAAATACAAACCAAAGCTGTAAGTTCATCTACGTTGCCTATTATACTTCTTGCTTTGAAACACATGCATTCAGAACACCACCTCCCCTTCTCTTTTCAACAGCATTTCCTTGCCTATTCTTATTCTTTGTTATGTTTGCGTTGGTTTCTATCTCTCCCTCAATTTCTGCACCTACTGTCGTACTCCTCTGCTTCTCATCCCCGTCACACTTTTATAAACTCTCCCCAACCATTCTACCAAGTGACGACCACCCCCCTTTCCCCTCAAAAAGGACCAGTCCCAGTTCTGCCCAGACATAAGCCATACAGTTTGTACAAGTCCCATCTCCCTCAGAACTGGTTCCAGTGCCCCACAAGTCTGAAACTCTCCTCCTCACACCATCTTTTCAGCCACATCTTCATTCTATTTATCCTGCTGTTTCTACTCAATCTAGCTCATGGCAGTGGTAGTAATCCTGAGATAGCTATCTTTGAGATCCTACATTTCAACTTTCTTATTAGTTCTCCATATTCTGCTCTTAGGACCTCATTCCTTTTTTTAACCTATGTACCAATGTGTACTACAACTACTAGCTGTCCGCCCACCCCATCTAGAATGTCCTGCAACCGCTCTGAGATGTCCTGGACCCTGGCACTAGGGGGGCAACACACCATCCTGGATTCTCGTTTGTGGTCACAGAAACAGCAATCCATTCCCCTTATGACAGAGTTTCCTATAACTATAACCTTTCTATGCCTATTTCTCCCTCCTTTTGCAGCAAGATATGATGAACTTGGGTGCTGCTATTATCCCCTGAGAAGGCATTACCCTCAACAGCATCCAAAATGGTAAATCTGTTTTGCAGAGGAATAGCCACAGGAGATTCCTGCACTGCCTGGTTAGCATTCCTGCTCTATCTGGTGATTACCCATTCTCTTCCTGCCTGTGGAGTCTGAGTCGGCGGAGTATGCTATTCATGATACTCTTCCCTTCACAAATGTTCGATAGTGTCCCCAGATGCCACTCCAACTTCAAAACTTGGACTTCAGGGAGCTGCAGCTGGAGATACTTCTTGCACACATGCAGGTCCCACATTTGCAACAGGAGCTGACTTTAGATTTAGGAAATTTGAAATAAACACAGAACATTCTGGAGAAACTGAATAGGTTGGCAACAGTTTATATATATATATTTAGAGAGAGAGAGAGAGATAAAGTTAACTTTTCAAGTTCAGTATAACTCTTCAAAATAGATGGGAAGGAGGTGTTGAGGATGGATATCCTGACAGAGGATATAGATTAAGTGAGTGAGCAATCACTAGAGATGAATATATTGTGGTAAAATGTACAGGTATGCACTTTCATAGGAAAAAAATAGAGGAGCTGGGTATAATTTAAATGGAGAAGGACTGTAGCATAGAGATTTCAGGACCCTTACATTTAAATCACAAAGCTAATTCAGCAGTTAATAGGAAAGGTAAATGGAATGTTGACCTTTATTTCAATGGGAATGGAATACAAAAAGTGGGAAGTCTTGCTAAAACTATACCAGGTACTTGTTAGACCTAGGGTACTGTAAACAAATTTAGTTCGCTTATCTGAGGAAAGGTACACTGACAATGGAGGAAATCCAGACTTGGCTCATTTCAGATACAGAGGGATTGTCCAATGAGGAGAGTTTTGAGTAGGTTGAGCCTGTGCTCATTAGAGTTAGAAGTATGAGAGGTGTCCTTGTTGAGACATACAAGATTCTTAGGAAACTTAACAGGGAGATGCCAAAAGTTTGCTTCCCCTTGTGGGAAGTCTAGGACCAGAGGGCATGATCTCAGAGTTCGGGTTTACCCAGTTTACCCAGAGATAAGAAAGAATTTCTGAGGGTAGTGAATCTGTGGAATTCTTTACCGGAGAGAACTGTACAAACTGAGACATTAAGTATATTAAGGGCTGAGATAGACAGATTTTTAGTCAATAAGGGAACCAAGGATTTTGGGCAAAGGCAGGAAAGTTGACTTGAGGATTAGCAGATAAGCTATGATCTTATTGATTGGCAGAGCGGATTCATTGGGTTGAATGGCCCACTTCTATTCCTATGTCTAATCGGTGTTAATGTTGAGTTTAAAAAAACACTTGTGGATTTCTTTGCAGGATCAGATAGCATCTTTGGCCTTTGTGAAAGTTGGTATGCCTCACTTTACCTGGAATATTGTCCTTCACAGATGTTGCCAGTCTTAATTTAGTCTCCACTAAGTACAGTATAACATAATTTACCATGTGAAGGCAGACTGAGGGGGCAAATTGGAAATTCATGTAAAAGGTGGAGCCTGAACAGAACTAGATGTCATCATTTTAAAGGAGATGTCAGTGACCTTATAGTTACAGCAGGATATTGGCAAAAGCCTGAAGGCATTTTTACCTCTATAATCATATTATCTAGTCATTAATGGCAGAAGTATCACAGTGGTGCCCAATCCTGTAATGATTTAACATTTGCATATACATTTCCCAGCAAAGATTCTGTACACTAATCAGAATTTGGAAGGTTGATGATATATCATTCATACCTTCCATCTGAAATGCCCACATTATCCCTCTAACTGATGTCAGTTAACTCAGCAAAGATCATTTGATAAGTCAGAATAATTCCAAAGATCGCCAAAATGGCTCGCAGGATCCAGATACTTAAGTCCCAACCATATTCCAGTCATCCATTTATTCATCAGCAAAGTGGTGCACAGCATGGTTCACATAGGACTCAGCAGGGTTCCTCTATTCTGCATTTTAAACAGATCATGTTTTGTCTGTGGAAAGGGCCTTGATTCTCACTGTGGATTCATGTGTTGATGGAATAGAAGGAAATCTCTTGTAGCGTGAATAAGTTCTGTTCAAGTGACAGAATTTGAAATTATTTAATTCCCTCTGAAATGGAAACAGAAGGCTGCAGATATCAATGACACTGTAAATAAAACTCTGCTGATTGACAAACCAGTTGGTGTAGTATTTTTCCAGCAATTATTCTTAATTTTTTCATGAATGGAGATAGCACTGGGTAAGCATACACTTATTGCCCATCCCTATTGCCCTGGGGAAGAGGTAGTGAGTGGCCACCTTGAACTGCTGCAAGTGCAGATACATCCATTTCCGTTAGGAAGGGAATTCCAGAAATATGATCCAGGAACAACACCATAGTTCTAAGTCAGGATGCTCGGTAGTTTGTAGGGTACTTACAGACAGAGCTATTCACGAACTTACGTCACCATCATCCTTCCAGTTGGAAGAGGTAGTTGCTTGTGATGCAGCCTTAGTGAATTACTTCAGTACATATGTAGTCCGTGGGACAGTGGTGAAATGAGTGTGAAGGTGTTAGATGGGACACCAATTAGTGTTGGTTTGGATGAAGCTTTGCAAACACTTTTGGACTTATCCAGGCAAGTGGAGAATATTCCACCACACACCTGACTTGTACCTTGTAATGGTGAAGAGGCTTGGGAAAGTGGGCTGGTGATTTCACAGAATTTCCAGATATTGAGCTACTCTTGTAGCCACAGTTCTTATAGGCTTGTCAGTTCAATATCAAATCGTGGTAATCCTTAGGATGTTGACAGTGGGGAGATTCAGTGATGGTAATGCCATAGAATATCAAGCAGAGATGATTGGATTTTCTCTTGTTGGAGTTGGTCATTGCCTGATTCTTGTATGGCAGGGTTATTAACTGGGCACTTTTATTATTCAGGTTTTGCTTTGTTTGGACATTGACTGTTTCACTGCCTGATGAGTTACAAATGGCGTTAAACATTGTGCATACATTCCCACTTTTGGTTTTATGTTGGAGGAAATGTCATTGATAAATTAGCTGAAGATGGTTGGGTCTAGGATACAATCCTGAAGAACTCTTGAAACAATGTCCTGGGACTAAGATGACTGACCTCCAACAATCACATCCATCTTTGTTTGTGCTAGGCACAACTCCAAGCAGCAGAAAATATTCCCCTGAAGCCCACTGACTTCAATTTTGCTTGGACTGCTTGATAACACACTCTGTCAAATGCTGCCTTTATGTCATTTCACCTCTTTCGTTCAACATTGTTGTCCATATTTGGACTAAGGCTGTAATGAAGTCAGGTGCTGAATGGCTATGCAGAACGAGCATTTTTATGATATAATGTGGCTTAGTACTTTATAAGAATATCTTATGATATGTTGGCTAGCTGAAGTGTTAGAAAGGGGATGTTGAAAATCTGAAAAAAACAGAAAGCATTAAAAAATTCAGCAGACCAGACAACATCTGGGACATTAAATACAATTAACAATTCAGATTGATGGCCTGGTAAAAGATTGACCCCTGAACATTGACCAGAAGTGATAAAGTGAAGCTGAAGGAGAATTGGGCAAGCAAATTCCCCCAAAGGCTGGCGTGCCAGTTTGCTGGCATATTCATATTTGTAACCATATTGTAAGGGCTGCTTTGGAATGTGTTGTGGGGTGTGTGGGGGAAGACTGGGATGACATGCACTTGCCCACAAACATTGTATACCCATTTCAGCCAATTAATGGGCCTATTGAGGCCAGTGTGAAGATGCCAACTGGAATTTTCTAGTCAACTGTTTGGCACCAGTGACCCCAATGAGGTCAAATTGATCTAAAGAAAAGGAGCAGCCTATGGCCTGACAGCAGTCTCATGGTCAATGACCAATGTTCTGTCTAGCATGTTTAAACCCACAACACCATTCTGGTGGCCACAGTTGCAAGAAATCCACAGATTTCTTCTCAACAATGACAGCCTAGAATCTTTGATCTCTTTCTATTTATAAATTATTAAAAGCTGGGGGAGCTTATATCTTTCTCCTAGTCACATTGGTGGCTCCAAACACTGATAATGGATGTTACAATCTTTCAGTGCATTATGGCCTCCAACCTCAGGAGCTTGCACTTGTTCTTAATTGAACAGGATTCCTGGAGATGACCATTTTAATTATCTATCATCTCCTGAAAATTGCTTTCAAAGTACTCTGACCAGTAATTCAGCCCAGCATCAAGATCTCAGCAAAGTTTGGTGCATTAATTCTGTTTCCCTGTCCATAAATGCTGCCTGACCTTCTGAGAATTTCAGGAAGATCTACATATGCCTTTTAAATGAGTGTTAAGTGACTGCTATTTCTTTGTGCATGGCACACTAAGCATTTTCACACCAGGAGAATTTGTTTTTGACATATGATCAATGTGAGGAATTGTGTTGGTATTTCAGTTGTATGCCAGACAAGCCTTAAAAGTGCTGCTTCGCGTCCAACAGAGACGTTGCATGCAGTTAAGTTTGCTTTATTTTATGACTATGAATAAAATGTGTCTTCACTTCCTCTTAATTCAAATAATTCTATTCAGCAAAAAAAGGTTGCTTTGCATCAGTGCATTTCTAGACAGTAACAATTATTAAAATAATTACCTCTCTTCTAGCTGCCAGAATTCTTTTCAGAATATCAACAGTAACTGCCATGAATAATCATCAGGTTAAGACAGTGATTTTTCACTTTATTTTCAAGTGGTTATTCAGCAGTTCACTCTAAGGTCAACAGCATGGCTATTCATTGAATTGATTGCATGTTGGGCTCATGAAATTGCTGAGAGATGTGTAACAAGTTCCATTTTAATTGGTCAATTTAAAAGTACATTCCCATTGCTCCTTTTAAGAAATCACTGATTAGTAATAGATGGTGGAGGAATGGTGTTTAATGGACAGTTAAGATTACTTACAGTGTGGAAACAGGCCCTTTGGGCTAACAAGTCCACACTGACCCTCCAAAGAGCAACCCACCCAGACCCAATCCCCTACACCTAACACTATGGGCAATTCAGCATGGCCAATTCACCTAACCTGCACATTTTTGGACTGTGGGAGGAAACCGGAGCAAAATCACACAGACACATGGAGAATTTGCAAACTCCAGACAGTTGCCTGAGGTGGGAATTGAACCTGGGCCTCTAGCACTGTGAGGCAGCAGTGCTAACCACTGTGACACGGTGTAGAGGTTTACACTTATCAAGTCAAAATCATTTTGATGACTCTCTACCTTTGCAGCCAGGATTCAAATCTACCTCAGACTGATGGGATAAAAGTGTGTTCAGTCTGTTAGGTAATAGGGCTTTTTAAATCAGTGAACTGATTGTAATCCTTTACACTAAACCAGTTGACTCAAATTGAAAATGCTTTGACAATTTCATTGAGAGGACAGTGTACAAAATGGAAATGCAAGCCACACATTCAGGGTTGCTATTCTAAATAGGGGATAAGGCACATTTTTAGGTTTAATCCATTAGCAGGTAGCACTAGATTTTATTGAGATAGGTTCTTTGTCCTTCCCAAAGGCAACTAGTTTCAGGTAATAAATGCTTGTCAGCCAGCAATGCCCGCATCTCACAAGTAAATAAGAAAAAAATTCCTGTTGGCACAGGTTACAGTAATTCAAAAATGTTCTCTTTACTAGAATCTTCACATTGAACACAGGAATTCACAATAATTTAAGAACTGACACTAACCAAATTACTTTCATAGGAAACGGAAACTACAAATGGAATTTAATGAGGAAAAGTATGAGGCTGTTCACTTCAGAAGAAATAACAGGAATGCAGAGTATTGGACTAATGGCAAAATTATTGGCAGTGCAGATGAACAGAGAGAGCTTTGTTTCCAAGTGCATAAATCCCTGCAAGTTGCCACCCAGGTTGATAGGGTTGTTAAGAAGGCATATGCCGTTTATTGATAGGGGGATTAAGTTTCAGTGCCACAAGGTCATGCTTCAGCTGTACAAGACACTGGTAAGGCCGCACCTGACATATTGCGTGCAGTTCTGGTCGCCGCATTATAGGAAGGATGTGGAAGCTGTGAAAAGGGTTCAGAGAAGATTTACTAAGATGTTGCCTGGTATGGAAGGGAAGGTCTTACGAGGAAAAGCTGAGGGAACTGAGGCTGTTTTTGTTGGAGAGAAGAAGGTTGAGAGGTGACTCAATCAAGACATATAAGATAATCAGAGGGTTAGATTGGGTGGACAGTGAGAGCCTTTTTCCTCGGATGGTGAAGGCTTACACTAGGGGACATAGGTTTAAATTGAGGGGTGATAGATTTAGGGCAGATATTGGCGTAGTTTCTTCCTCAGAGAGTAGTAGGGATGTGGAACGGCCTGCATGTAACAGTAGTAGACTCGCCAACGTTAAGGGCATTTAAATGGGCATTGGACATATGTATGGATAATAATAGAACGGTGTAGGATAGAATGGCATCAGATTAATTTCACAGGTTGGTGCAAAATCGAGGGCTGAAGGGCCTGGACTGTGCTATAATGTTCTATGTTCTATCTCTATTGGTGTTTTGTAATTAATTTCATTGAAATGCAGTAAGTGTAGCAACTGTTACGTTTATACCATCTAGTCATGAAACTTTAAAATTCAACAAGATGTTTGTGAGGAACTTGCAAGGATATACACACCAGATGAAACTCTGTGTTCCTGTTTCCAGACTTATTTTACTGTAAACTTCTTCGGTAGTAGAGCTCCTGTGACATAATTGTGGTGTCCTTACTTTTGGACCAGAAAATCTGGGTTCAAGTCTCTCCTGAAAATGTCCTTACAGGTCTGAACAGGTTGACTAAAAATATAGATTTCCCATTCTATTTTTTCATGGTATTATGTCTGATCAGGTTGATCAAGAATCTTCATTCCTTAGTTTTCCACATGCTACTGGACTAGACATACAACTTGCTTGAAACAGCACGCTTTCATTTGAGGCCATCAAAAATCTGAAATTCTGAGTCTGTCTTGGAAGGTAACCTAAGGACAAAGAAACAGATACAACAAAATGTCGTCAACAAATTTTTGTGGATGGGAAGACGTTTCAGAGCTTTTTAGAACATAGAACATAGAACATAGAAGAATACAGCGCAGTACAGGCCCTTCGGCCCTCGATGTTGCGCCGATCAAAGCCCACCTAACCTACACTAACCCACTATCCTCCATATACCTATCCAATGCCCGCTTAAATACCCATAAAGAGGGAGAGGCCACCACTGCTACTGGCAGGGCATTCCATGAACTTACGACTCGCTGAGTGAAGAACCTACCCCTAACATCAGTCCTATATCTACCACCCCTTAATTTAAAGCTATGCCCCCTTGTAATAGCTGACTCCATACGTGGAAAAAGGTTCTCACTGTCAACCCTATCTAACCCCCTAATCATCTTGTAAAATCATTTTGTTGCTGTATATTATTTTAGTTCCTAAAGGAGCTGCACTACTCACCAAAAAAGGTATCAAAAGAAAGAACATGGCAAAACAAAATATTATTATAGGTGGAATCAATGTTGAGCCTCCCCTGTCAATTGGGCGGCCAGTGAGAGAGCCGGTGAGAGAGATCTTTTTGGGAGGGCCTAGTGAAACACATAATGGTTAGGCAGTGGTGAGGCCACAGGCAGGCCTTTCCCTGGAATCAAGATCACAGGGGGTTGTCTTTCAGCCCAGTGAGATTTGCCAGCCAGTCAGAGCCCTCATTTCAGGAGCACCACGCAGTAGTCCTTGGTTACTTGCACAAAAGCACTCCGGATTCCTAGTATCATGAAGAACCCAGGATAAGGGTAAATTGTGTGAATGGGAGTGTCCTCAGGTTAAGGTTGCAGGGAGATAGAACAAGGAGGTCAAAAACAGGGGATAGGTGTCAATGGTACCCACCTGTCTGATATCTAGTCCTTTTATGAGACACTGATAGCCTTTAATTGAGAAAGGCCACTCCTGAAAGATGACAAGCCTCTGCATAGCAGTCATTGTGAACACGGCATGGCGACATGCCCCTTATCATATTGGCCACTTTTGGGCCTCAATTTGATGTGGTGGATAGGTCAATCATGGCTCTTTCACTCAGACCATAGTTCGTGTCGAGGCAGGAAGGTGGTGGGGTTTCAGTACAGCACCGCCCTGCCTAATTAAGTTCCATCCCTAAGTGTCACCAAGATTGTCACCTCCAGAAGAAGAAGATTCAGCCTCATTGTGACAACTGTTAAATTCTAAAATAAAAAGATTATTGAAAAACCATTTTCTCCATTGATCTATAAACATAAATTGCTTTGATTCAAGCACTCAATTTCTTTATAATTGCTATAAATTATAGTGATGTAAATAGCTTGTTTTTTAGATTGACTTACACAGTGTTTCTGTGGCAGGAAACATGAGTCTAGGATTGTGTCTTGCTCTCCTGGTGCCAGGGACAAGGATGTCATGGAGTAGCTGCAGGACATCCTTCTGGAGGAGGGAGATCATCTACAAGTCATTGTCCACATTGGTACCGACGACATAGGTAGGAAGAGGGATGAGATCCTAAAGGCAGATGTCCAGCATTTAGGAAGGAAATTGAAAAGCAGGACCTCAAGAGCAGTAATCTCATTAGACCCAATGTCACATGCTAGTGAGCAGAAGAACAGTAATATTGATCAATTGAATATGTGGCTGGTGTAGGAGAGAGGGCATCAGACTCCTGAGGAATTGGCACTGATTCTGTGGCAGGTGAAAGTTATACAAGCCGGACTGGTTACACCTTATGAGGCTGGGACTTGGAGTGAGATTTACTAGTGGTATTGGGGTGGGTTTAAACTAGCTTGTCAGGGGATGGGAATCTGAGGGGTAACCCAAATTAGAAAGAAGTAAAGTAGATAACAGGAAGTTGAAAAGATGCCAGGGAGGTGAGGAAACAAGAGAAACAAATCCAAGCATTAAGTAAGGTTTGAAAATGGAATGATGTTAAAAAGACAAAGTTAAGGGAACTCTACTTGAATTCACCAACATTCACATCAAGGTAGATGATCTAAAGGCAAGAAATATAAATACATGGTATGATCTCATTGCCATTACAGAAACATGGCTGTATGGTGACCAGGACTGGGGGCTGAACATTCAAGAATATTCAACATTTAGGAAAGCCAGACAAGAGGGAACAGGACATGAAATTGTGCTGATAGTAACGGATATGATCAGTACATATGTAAGGGACGGTCTCAGATTAAAAGAATAATGTATGGACTATGGGTGGAACGAAGAAACAGAAATGGGCAGATATTAGTTATTTATACACCACCAAATAGTGTGGCAGTGTGGAGAATGAGAAAAGCATGTAATGTGGGCAACGCTGTTATCATGGGTGACTTCAATCTGTATATCAACTGGGTAAGCAAATTGAGCACCAAAACTGTGGGAGATGACTCTCTGGAATTTGTTTAGAATGGTTTTACAGAGCAGAATGTTAAATCAACTTGAGGGCATGCTATTTTTGATCTAATATTATGAAATGAAAAAAGGCTAATTTACAAACGTTGGGGTGAATAATCACAATATGATTGTGAAGAAGGCGTTTTAGTATGCTTGCTTTTATTGGTCAGTGCATTGAGTACAGAAGTTGGGTTGTCAAGTTTTGGCTGTACAGGACATTGGTTAGGCCACTTTTGGAATATTGTGTTCAATTCTGATCTCCCTGCTGTAGGAACAATGTTGTGAAATGGTTCAGAAAAGATTATCGAGGCTGTTGCCAAGGTTGGAGGATTTGAGCTACAGGGAGAGACTGAACAGTCCAGGACTATTTTCCTGGAGCATCAGAGGCTGAGGGGTGACTTATAGAAACGTATAAAATCATGAGGGGTATGGATAGGGTGTATAGCAAAGGTCTTTTTCCAGAGTAAGGGAATCCAAAACTAGAGAGCATAGGTTTAAGTTGAGAGGGGAAAGATTCGATAGGGATCTAAGAAGCAACTTTTTCATGCAGAGGGTTTTCATGTATGGAACAAGCTGCCAAAGGAAGTGGTGGAGGCTGATACAATTACAATATTTAAAAGGCACCTGGATGGATACATGAATAGGAAGGGTTTAGAGGGATATGGGCCAAATGTGACAAATGGGACTGGATTCATTTTGGATATCTGGTCTGCTTGGATGAATTGGACTGTAAGGTTTGTTTTTGTGCTGTACAACTCTACCACTCGATGCTCTGCGGTAGAATTTTATATCATGTTTGAAAGTGAGGTAATTCATTCTGAATATCGGGCATTAAGTTTTAATAAAGGAAATTTTGAAGGCACGAGGCACAAATTGGTTGAGGTGGATTGGGAAAATACATTAAAAGGTATGACTCTGTATTAGCAATAGATAGTCTTTAAAGAACTATGATATGGCTTACAGCAATTATACATTCCATCAAGGTGCAAAAACTCAAGAGGTCAGTCAGCCATGGCTAATAAAGGAAGTTCAGAGTTGTATAAGATTAAAAGAAAAGGCTGAGAAAGTTTTCAGAAGTAGTAAAAGTTCTGATGGTTATGAGGTTATAGAATACAACAAAGGAGAACAACAAACTGAGAAAGAAAGGCAGAACAGAATATGAGTGCAATCTAGCAAAACCCATAAAATGGACTGTAATAGCTTTGATAATATGTAAAAATAAAATGTTTGGTTAGAATAAATGTGGGCCTATTAGAGACAGAGCCAAGAGAATTTATGATTTTGGTAGAGAAATAGCAGAGAAGCTAAAATAATTACTTTGTGTCTGTTTTTTCAGAGGAAGATAAAAGGAATCTCTCAAAGCTAGAGATCCAAGTGGTGATGGAGAATGAGGAATTGAAAGATATTAGAAATTAATAAGAAGATTGTACTGGAGAAATTAATGGGACTGAAGGTTGATAAATACCAGGATCTGGTGATTTATATCCCAGGGTGTTAAAGGAGGTGGCTATAGATAGCTAATGCATTGGTGTTTATTTTCCGAAGTTATATATATTCTAAAATGATTCCTGAGGTATAGAATGTAGCGAGTGTCACCTCACTATTTAAGAAAGGAGCAAGAAAGAAAACGAGAAGCTACCTGTTAGCCTCATGTTAGTTGTAGGGAAAATGCTATAATCCAATATAAAGTTTGGGATATATAGTCACCTGGTTTTTAATAATTTGATTGGGCATAGCATGAATTTGTGAATGGGAAATTGCATTTCACAAATTTGTTTTTTTTTTTACATGCTACTCAATGTTAATAAAGCAGTGGTCATGGACATTATATACTTAGATTTTCAGAAGGCTTTTGAAAAAGCTCCCTTCAGGAGGCAGGTTAGAAAAATTAAATCACATGAAATGGGAGGTAATGTACTGGCATGGTTTAATGCTTAGCAAGCAACCAAAAACAATGAGTCGGAATAAATGGGCTATTCTTGCATTGACAGGCTGTGACTCCTTGGATACTACAAGGTCACTTAAGGCTAACTGGCAGATGCAGCATGCTATTTGGACAGCTATTGAAATATTAACATTCATTACAAGAGGATTTGAGTCCAAGAATAGTGAAACTTGATTAGACCACACTTGGAGAATTGTGTGCAGTTTTAGTCCCCTTATCTCATGAAAGATATTATTGTCATAGAGGCAGTGCAATAAAGGTTCAAGAGCAATGACGAACTATCCAATGAAGAGAGATTGAGTCTGCATTCTTTAGAGTTTTGAACAATGAGAGGTGATCTCATTAAAATTTATAAATACATAAATGGATAGATGGGGTATATGCAGGATAGATGTTTCCCTTGATAAATGTGTCTAGAACCAGGGAGCACAATTTTAAATTTAAGGGAGATGTCACATAAGTCTGAAACAAGGCAAAATGTTTTTACTCAGAGGGTTCTGAATCTTTGAAATTCTCTATCATCGAGGTTATAGTAGCTCAGATTTTGAGCATTTTAGGTTTGAGGTTGATAGACTTCTGATTTCCAGTGGCATACAAAGTTAGAAGGTGGGTAAATGGCAATGAAATGTTTGATCAGCCATGATCATATTGAATAGTCGGACAGTTTCAATGGGGCTGAATGGCTGACTCCTGTTCCTTTATTTCATGATTTAAGAAGATAAGAAGAGGATAACTGAGTAGAAAATTATAGGCCTATTCGTCTAATGTCAGTTGCAAGCCATATACTCATATGTTATTAAGGGTACAGAGAGTGCGCACTTTACACATATGTCCTGAACAGAGAGACCAGCATTGATTTATCAAGGTTAACTCATGTTTAATGAACTGAACATTTTGAGGAAGTAATTAGTTTGATAGGTGAAGAAGTGCTGCAGGAAGTTATTTAAATAAATTCTAGAAAACATTCAAAAAGTTCCTAATAAGAGACTGTGAACAAAAAAGACAATTAACAATAACATTCTGCCATGGATAAAGAATTAATTAGGAGATAGAAGAAAGAGCCAGGAACTTATGTATGTGGTCCATTTGGCAAATGTTTAAGTTTATCCATTTTGAACTTAAAATGGGTATAGCAGAAATTTTCACATGGGCCAAATATTTCAGGAACAATCGCTATTAGTAATTTTCCATAAATTGACCAATTACTGGTCAGAGGACTGGTTTGCCATTCCACTAAGGGTGATGTCCGAACACTTGAAGCTGGAGAAATGAAAGAAGACCCTTGAATCCTGAAAACACAGTATGCTGCCTCAAGATGGAGACACTTGGTCTCCAATTTGTTCAGATAGTAACAAAATGTAGACCTCTCCACAGGAGTGGCCTGCTACCACAGATGTAACTAAGATGACAGAGAGACTCCTACCTGGAGCACTGGTCCCTAGGTGTGGTGTCCAGAGGCAACTTCCCAGTAGTTGGTATTCCCCACACCTTCAGGGGCTCATTTTCCTAATAATGGGTTTTAACAGACCTTTAAATCCACCAGCTAATCTGCCCCATAACAAGTCCTACCTCTGGATAAACAGCAAAGGTTAGATACATTTTCATTCTTTAAGTCTCACATCTCAATGCTTGCTCCTTTTTGGGGTTAAAACCCTATACAAGTTTTATTATATTACATACGATATGGAAGATTTATATGTTGCCTAATGTTTAAAATAATTAATGGATTTAATAAGTTAGTTAGAGAGGAACTGTAGGCAAATTTGGAACAAGGTGTCATTTTCTTTAAATTAGAGATAATCTGTTCAGGGTAATGGCAATACAAACTTCGTTACACCAGAGATGGTGGATATCAGGAACACTAACACCCAGCTCAATAAAATTTTGAAACCTGAGATTGCTAGGTTTTCATTAGCTTTGGGCATTACAGGGCCAAGATGTGTAAATTGAGTCAACAGACAGATCATGCATTATCTAATTGAATGGTGGAACAGACTCAAGGGAATGAATGGTCTACTGCCTCTGTTGTCATTCAAACTGAGGAGATTTTGAGATGATTTCATAAAGATTAAAATTATGGAGGAATAAGACGCATTATATAGAAACTGACTGTTATCAGTCATCTATGGTTTTGGAATGAGTGGACACAGCTAAAGGATTAAATTTAACAGGTTTACGACAATAGCAGGAGAGATAAGGAAGATTATGGCATTCATTGGCAGAGGTTATATTCCAATTTTTAAGAATGAATTTTGAAGAAAAGGAGATGAAGGGATATGGGAATGAGATAAATAATTAGGATAAGGGTCACTGCTTTTAATGCATAAAAAAGCATGACTAACTGCTCTGATACAAACATTTATTTCCACGTTTCAATTTCTTGTGATTCTATAAACCATTTATTAATTATTCTTTATTTTGAAATTGGTGAATGTTTGACCTTCAGACAACAGCAGCTAGTTTTATGTTATCACTTTTTTACTTTCAGTCACTGGATATCAATGTGTAGTTAGTAGCTTTTTTATATTCTTACAATATATTTGTGGGACTAATAGATTTTAAAATGAGATATGAATTTTCTGTTGACCAATACAAAGTAATTTTGTGTTCTTTGGTAGAAAATATCTAAAATCAATATTGGCAAAACATTGCTTCTTAGATGTCTAAAGTGTAAATACAGAAATGATATTTCCAATTAAATTTTTTAACACAATCGGAAACCACATCACACTTGTACATTATATCCAGAGTGTTCTCCTAACTTGAACAGGTTATCTTCCCAGATGGTGAACCTCCAATGTTCTTTTCAACGAAGTTCCTTCACTCAATACTCTAAGCATAGTTGAATGGACTTCCAGCAGCAAGGTTCCCTCTGGCACTTGTTGTTCTTAAACTGATTTGGAGATGCCAGTGTTGGACTGGGGTGTACAAAGTTAAAAATCACACAACACCAGGTTATAGTCCAACAGGTTTAATTGGAAGGATACTAGCTTTCGGAGTGTCGCACCTTCATCAGGTGGTTGTCACACCTGGTGTTGCGTGATTTTTAACTTGGTCTTAAACTGTTTGTAAGTCTGTGCCCTTCAAACAGGGAATTTGTCTTTAATTTATGCTTAGTGGTTAACACAAAAACAATCAATTTCTTCCTTGCTGTCAAAGCAGCACCTATTTAGGCCTTGTCCTCTAAATCACTGTCTGATTGACTCTGAAATCTGAGTGTATATACGTAGGTGGATGAGCCTCCTCTTTTGTGTTCAAGTGTTAAAGCTTGCACCTTAGTTTCAATAGATTTTCATCTGGGCCTCAGGCCAACCACGTCATGTGGGTTTGTTTCTGGGTGGGTTTTATAGAAAATCATGTGTCCATACAAAACAATTCAATTTTATTTTGAATCAAAGATATTTAAAACATTAATGACCAATAGCACTGTAATAATAAAAATATTGTTATCACAACAGCAATTTAACATTGTGCTGAAGTGATTTTCTCTGTGTTCATCACTCATTGCATTCAAGTACCATATTCTCAGGCAGCAATCATGTCCTGTCGCAGGTGGTAGACACCAGCAGAGATTTTTGTCATGTGCTGATTTAGATGGAACCTAGCGTTATTGAATTGTCCAGGAATTGTACCACTATTGAAAGCAGTCATTAAAAACACAAGGAACTCATTTCTATTATCTCCTAATTGGCAATATTGTTCAGCCTTGTACAGTGAATGAGTACCAATTAGAGACTCAACAAAGAATACTTTGGTCTGTGTTCAATTACATTAATATTATATACAATATAATTAATATTATAATATAACGTCTGCCCAATCAGCTTTGCCTCAGTGTTCAGGAAATTGGTTGAACCTTGTGTTGCTATCAGCAATGGGAAATGAGACAAGCTGGCACACTTCATCGTGGGGAAGATGAAATGTCAGCTTCCTGATGGAGGGTTGAAAATAAGGAATTAGGGTACAGCCAGCAGCATGGTTCTAATTGTAATGTATTAGCATGCTACAGAGCCATTAAAACAACATTTCACCAAATTAGATGCTGCTTTTGTAATTAGCTTTACAGCAAACAAGAAACATGTGTCTCTGATTCAAGAGTGGTTGAAGGTGGCATGCAACTAGTGAAGTGGTCTTCCGGATGGATTTAGCCTGAGTAGGTGCTGATTTTCTTTCATGAGAAGCTTTGTTCAACCATGGAGATAGAACATTCATGCAGTGAAGTTGAGTGGTGACAGTGCAAGGGGCACACTTGAGCAAGAAAGAGAAGGTGGACTACATTGGACATACAAGCGTTCCTGAGGGAAGACACTGGAATACACACAGAATGCCAGTGTCTACAGACAGAAAATGTAGCATGCATGATTATGAGGAGGTCCATTGTGAGAAATGGAAGATTACTGATGAGATCCTGAGAACTGAGGGTAATAGAGGGCAGTTCAAGATTGTTTGAGCGAGGTTTGAAACTGATGGAAGGAAGAGTCAAAAGTGAGTGAGGGAGAAGCAACAGTTGAACCGCAGGGGTAGGCAGTGTTTGTGGAGAGACAGGTGAGTAGTTCATAGCAGCAGTGAGTGAGAGAGAAGGGAGTGCTGATAGTGAGAAATTTTTGGCATCCACTCATGTGACCAGAGAACTGTTGTTGGATTTTAGTAAAAGAATGGCTGAGGATCCCTGTTAAATATGGTGACTGAACCAGGCATCCCGTGAGATAATGACAGAGTCCTCAACTTCTTGACCATCACAATTGGTCAGACACCCCTAAACATGGACATATAATTAGTTGACCATGAAGTGATTGCACATAACCAGGTGTCCCACCAAAAATGGAAGCCTGTTGTGGTTCCGGTCCCACTATTAGGACAGTCAGCATTACAACAGTATTCCAACTGTAGACAATTAATTTCCCAATGTCCAGGATCCAAGAGCAAAAATGCCATAGATTTACAGCAAAAAAGAAAATGTTTCAGTTAAGTAGTGCTTTGGCCTAAATCTATTTGATATTTAGGTTCTCAACAGACTGAGCATGTAAGTTCTGGATTAAACAGTCAGTATGATGAATTAACTTGAAATGAGACACTGGACATGAATATCTGTTTATCAAGATGACTGCTTTTTATAGTTCATTTGACCATATTGAAGGTAAATGTCTTATCTAAGGTGACAAAAAATACTAAGGTGTGGATAAACAGCTGATAGAAAATAGGACCTGAATATGAGAAAATTAGTATTTATAACAAGAACATTCTGGCTGCTAGAATAAAGCTGTAGAACAGCAAGAAACTGTTGGTATTACTACTCATCTTCAAGTTGTGAAAGCACAGTTTAAAGCAATATTGTCTATATTTATACCATGAGCAGAGAATGTTGTCAGTGCACTAGTTGGTCATACATTGTTGCTGCTCACCTCATTATTCTGGAGGAGGTCTTCATATCACCTGACTCCCTAATGAGAGATTAAGCATATATTTGCTGAACATCTAATGGACCAACTATTAACTATTGCCCTGCTGCAGATGGACGTGGTCTCCAATGTAAGTGCCCTTCAGCACTCTTATGATTCTGCATAGATACAGAATGTAGGAATGACATAACATTTTGGAAACCCCTAACAACATTGGTAGCCACCAGCAAGTTAGTATTCATCTGAGTTCCCAACACATTACGCAAACAGCCATCAAAACTATCTGAGCTGTCAACAAAGGCTTTATCATGTTGGTATCATTGTCATATTTGATGTGACCTTTTCCTTCATACAAGACAGAATGATGTCCCTGGTCTGTTCAAAGCCCTCACACAATTTGAAGCTAGACGCCTCCATATGCTGAACTATGATATATAAGCTCAAAGGCAAGGTTCCATTAACTCCCCAATTATGCCATTGGGACTGAACTACTATTTTTACCTGAGGTCTGAGTTGGGGAGAAATAGTAGCTTCCCTGTGCAACTAAAACTGCCAGATCTGCATAATGGCTCAGAAAAGGCACAGTAAAATAAGTTTTAAGATTTATTTTAAGTTTGCATGTGGGCTCGAAGGTGCAGAAGTGTTCCTTGGTCATCCCAAGGGAAAGCCTGAGGTATCCTTTTACTGGGCTTTTCTCCAATCTAGCAACTCCAGTGGCAACCAAGCAACACCACTCTTTGACTTGCGGTAGAAAATTAGAATTGGCAAATAATGTGTCCTACCTGATTTTATCTGAATAAAAAGGAGAGCTTTAGTACAATATATATGTCTTCTCACTTGCTGATACTGTGTAATTGGTGCTGTTGCAAATTCAGCATATAAATAGATTAGATAGGTGTTAAAAAAAAGTGATAGTGCATGCTGTGAGATGGTTTAGACTCAGCATGCAGCATGCAGTATCTCTGTCTGTTTCAATCACACTCCTTTGCTTTTAAAATGTAATTATAACATTTTAACTTAGAAACATTAACAAAATATAGTTGTACTTTGCTAACCTTTCAGCTTTTTTACCTTGCATTTTTTATTTCAGCATTAGTAAGGCTTATGCAGCCACATTACAATCTGCTATTATCTGTCTGCATCAGGTTTAATATTACAGAATTGTTATAAGGATGCTTGCAAGCTTATTGGATTCTATTACTACACAGAATGCAGGATATTTTCTGTGATAATTTTTAAAAATACGTTTATTCTGTATTCACTCTATCCATGTGTTAGCCTAGATGGCGAATGCAAACAGGGTATTAAACAGATCTCTGTCATATGCATTCCACATCCCCTTTCTTTAGAGAAGTGACTTGGAGCAAGAAATTGCTTCTCTGGTTGATTTTTTTTTTCACTTAATTTATCCCCATCATCTGAAACTAGTTACGAATACACTGTGGCTCAGGGTGATGGTCAAATAAACAATTCGGGAGTTAAACCTTAGGCCTCTCTGATTCAAAGTGCTGAATTCCACATCAATGCTTTTACAATATTGGGGAAATTCACAACTATTAATGTTTATTGTTGAATTACACAAGTATCTCGCACCAATCATTAATGTGTTGATATTCTATCTTCAGACTCCATCACAACAGAGCAATGTGCATGACAGTGAACTGGAGGATATATCTCCCACCAGTCAATGGGGCACATATGCACTGGGAAGGAGGGATGTACCACCAGAGAGCATTGTTAAAAAGGTTAGACTATATTGGATTTAATTTTTTGCTGCCTAATGCCACACATTTATGTTTTCTGATGTCATACTTGTTTCATTAAGTTCCTTTGCATTCTCAGCAATGTATTATGTTTCACTTTCCCATTATGGTTTAGACTTTCCAAATGGCGAATTTAAGCTTTTGATATACATGTTATCAGTGTATTTTTAAAAACAAATTGTTGCTCTGATCTGCTTTGAATTGATCTTGTGAACACCTTGTATGTGAAGCAATTTTTAACTTCTTGTGAGAGGGGGCAGTAATCTTCCCTGGACATCTGGCAGATTTTTATGGCCAGGCTTTAGTTGAATGCTGCTGAGCAACTGCTTGGCCATTTCTGGTGGAAAGCAAGAGCAGGCCAGCAGACAGAGAGCCAGTAGTCCAGATCCATTACTTGGTATTAATCTTCTGCCTGTTCCCCATATCCCTGCAAACCATTTCTATCTAAATAGTTATCCTGAATGTCACAAGTGAACCTATCTACACTACTTCTCACCACCTCAGCTAGCAGATAGACCCTGGTTAAATACAGAGGAACCTCGATTATCCGGCATTCGATTAACCGAATTTCGGATTATCCAAACAAGATCGCAAGGTCCTGATGTTTGGCTAACTATGTTATCTGGCATTCAATTAATCAAACAAAATACTCCCTGCCCATGTCCTTTGGATAATCGAAGTTCCTCTGTATTTGGTCCTAATGATCCCTTAATTTTCCCTCAATGCTGGACTAAAGTGCCAGCATAAATTCGAACTCCCTCAAACACTATTCATGTACAGACAATTAAAATCAGGATTTATTGTCTTCAGGTTTGTGATAGGACTTGGATCTGTAATCTTCTGACTGAGGGAATATAAGAATATTAAAGAATATGAGCAGAGATAGAATACATGGCCCTTTGAGCCTGATTTGCCATTCAATATGATCCTGACTGATCTTCTGCCTCAGCCCAACTTCTCCTGCCAGTTCTGTATATTATTTGGTCCCTGAGGGAACAAAACCTATTTATCTAGGCTCTAATGATATTTAATAATGGAGCATTCACAATTGTCTGGTGTAGAGAATTCCAAATATTCACAACCCTTCAATTAGGATATTTTTCCTCACCTGAGTCTTAAGTAAGATTACGTCTTATTTAGATTAGATTATGTCTGTCCCCTAATGTTTCTGATTTCCCAGCCAGCAGAATCGGTCTCTCAATATCTTTTCCTGCGAGCTGGTTCAGAATCTTTATATGTTTCATTGTAATTGATCCTCTAATTCCAGGAACCAATCCAGTCTACCTTCTCTATGCTCTCTCCAATGCAGGTATGTCCTTGCTTAAATGTGGTGATCAAAATTGTGCACAAAATACTCCAGGTGTCACTAAGGTTCTATACAATTATAGCAGGACTTCCTTCTTCTTGTCGGCCAGTCCATTGCAATAAAGGCTACATTCATAATTGCTTACTGTGTATGTATGTGTTCTTTGTATAAGTACACACAAATCCCTCTTAACCTTGACATTCAGAAGGTTTGTCCTTTTTTTATATAGGTTTTATAAGTTTTCTGAAGAAATCAGCCTGGACTCAAACTGTTTACTGTGTTTCTTTTTCCTCAGATGCTAGACCTGCTGAGTTTTTACAGCATGCTGTGTTTAATTCAGACTTCCAACATCCAAAGTATTTTGCCTTTAGCCTAATGTTAGCTATGAATCTGCAACTGAGGGCATTTTTAAGGGTGCCTTTGCAATTTGATTTATCCAATCTTTATAAAGATTAAAGTCCTCAGTTATTTCATTTCATTTTTTCCTTACAAGCTCCTATTATTTCTCACTTATGCTCTGTCCAATAGCAAAATTACTGTCATATACCGATAAACTATTTGCACTAGTGCTTTTGGAAACTTTGTTATTCTTAGTCTCCATACAGTTGAGTCTCCTTCTTGATCCTCTAAGCTAAGATTGTTTCCTCACTATTACCCTAATGTGATCTATTACTGTCAGGACTGTCCCTCCTCCCTTTCTATTTTTCATTTCTTATTGAAATGTTGTGCACAGTGATATATTTAGTTCTCAACCTTGGTCACCTTTTAAATATGTCTGTAATGGTAATTAGATCTAAGCCATTCATCTCTAGCTATCTAACTGGATCTTTTTTTTTGCACATACTGCACATATTCAGATAACGTGCTTCTAATTATTTTAGCTGCAGATCTTAATTGCTGATGCATTATCACTATTCAGCTCTCTGTTCTTTGCTGTCTAACTTTGCTTGTATTCACCAAATTGCTATATTATTCTAATGTCTAGTTTTTAGTTTTTAGATTTTTAAATTTCCCTTCACCTGAATCCTCCACCCAACTTTTAGTTTAAAGTCCAATCCACAGCCTAAAGTGTGTCAATTGCTAAAAGAAATGTTGCTCCTATGTGGTATCTTGAAACATTTCTAGGAGACATGAGGCAGTGCTATATATACTAAATTGCTCTTTTGCTAGAATATTTTAAAAAGCAGTTCACCAAGAGTGTACTAAAAATATCAAATAACTATCTGTAGGTGTAGGCACATTTTGTTGGAAAAAACCTGAAGCATTGCAGAAAAATACACACATCTACCATTAAGTATTGTTTCCTTTTGTGACAAGTTCATTCTCATGAATAAGTAACCAAAAATTCTTATGGACCAGACCAAACCCCTCAAGATATATTAAGAGGGTAGCCTAGACCCTAATTTTTTTCTTATTTTAAAGTTAAGCGCCAGACGTGACATTCTGGATGTAATTCAATTCATCAAACTACAGATTTGAAGCAAAACATACACTATAGTAAAATACAACATAAGAAAGAAGAAATTGAAATAACTTAACTCGATTGGAAAACTTAATAGAATAATAGATTAATACTAAACAGTAATTGTTCCAATATAGTAATATCACATAAAGACACCCTTGAAAAGGCAAATTCAGAAAAACTGATTGTCTGATATGCAACTCCATCAGCAGAAAGATAACCCTCAGCTTTTAGCTGTAACTGAGAGAGGAAAAATTACCTTCCACTTCTTAATTACCCCAGCAACAACTGCTACTGAAAAACTCAACATCCTCATTCTGTGGCAGCTTGGCCACACCCATTCAGGCTGCTTCTATTATTCCAACTTTTAAAAAAAGCCCTAAGAACTTTCAAACTGTTTACTAGTGGCTCTGCATAGACAAGCTCAGCACCTCTGACTTAAAACCTCTCTTCAAAATATATGATTCTCAGAATCCACATGTATTTGCTTTTTCTGTTTCTGCCTTAGTTATCTCTATATTTCAGTCTACTATTTTGTTGTTCCCAGTCTCTGGGGACAACAAAATATTAGACTGAAATATAGAGACTGTATAGATGTTCATTCTGTCCATAGTTTTCTCTTTCTCCAAGGCCTGACTATCCTTTCCTTGCTGTCTTCTATTCATTATAGTTCTGTCTCTAGCCCTGCTTTTTATCCAGCCTTGCTAGTTGTTGAATCATAAAATATCTTAACCTTTTATTAGAGAATGAGAGAAAGCTGGCTAGAAATATAAAAATAGATAAGCATGGTCTCCCTAGGTCTTTAAAAAAGAATGAAGTTAACAGACCAAGCACAAGTCCTATAGAAAGTGAGTCAAGAGAATTAATAATCGTAAATAAGAAATAATATATGCATTGAGCAGTTATTTTTGCATCATTACTCATTACAGAGGAGACAACAACATCCCAGAAATGACTACAAATCAGGAAGTGAAGGAAGGGCAGAATTTAAGAAAATTATAAATGGTATTGAAATTTGACAAGTCAATGGGTCCTGATGAACTTCATCCTTAGTTTTAAAAGAAGTAGCTAATGAGATAGTTGATGCATTCCTTTTGATTTTTCCAAATTTCATAGATTTGGAGAATGTTCCATTAGTTTGGAAAATAGTGAATACAACTCCTTTATATTAAAAGTGAGGCTGAAAGAAAACAGGAAATCACAGGTTAGTTAGCTAAATTTTTGATTCAGAAAAAATGTTAGAATCTATAATTAATGATGTTATAGCTGAACACCTGGATAAATGCAAGGTAATGAAGCAGGATCAACACAGTTATGTGAAAGGGAAGTCATGTTTAGCCAATTTATTGGAGTTCTTTAAGGAGGCAACATGTTTTTATTCACTCATTGGTCATAGACATTGCTGGCTGGTTTCGCCTGGCAGCAATCATTGCCTACCCCTCCTTGCCCTTGAGAAGGTGGTGAGCCGCCTTCATGAACTGCTGCAGTCTAAATGCCACAATGCCGTTAGGGATTTTGACCCAGCAACAGTGAAGGAATGACAATGTATTTCCAAGTCAGGATGGTGAGTAACTTAATAAAGAACATGCAGATGGTGGTGTTCCTATGGACCTGCTGTCCTTGTCCTCCTTGATGGAAATGCTAATGGATTTGGAAAGTCTGTCTAAGAAACTTTGCTAAATTTCCGCAGTGCATCATGTAGCTACTACACACTGCTGCAAATGAGCATCAATGGTGGAAGGAGTGAATGTTTGTGGATGTGGTGCCAATTAAGCGGCTGCTTTGTCCTGGATAGTATCAAGCATCTTGAATGCCATTGGAGCTGCACTTATCCAGGCGTACTCCATCATACTCCTGACTTATGATTTGTAGATGGTGGATAGGTTTTGGGAAGTCAGGAGGTGAGTTATTTGCTGGAGCATCCCTACCCTCTGTCTTGTTCTTATAACTACTGTCTGGATATGACAAGGTCCATGCAGTATCTGGTCAATGGTAACTGCCAGGACATTAATAATGCAGGATTCATCGATGGTAACATAATTGAATGTCAAGGAGTGATCGTTTGATTGTCTCTTATTGGACGTGATCATTACCTGGTATTTGTGTGGTGTAAGAATGTTTCTTGCCACTTGACAGCCCAAGCCTAGATATTGTCCAGATCTTGCTGCATTAAACATGGATTGCTTCAATTTCTGAGAAGTTGTGAATAGTGCTGGATATTGTGTAATCATTGGCAAACATCCCAACTTTTAATCTTATGCAGTCATTCTCACTTCACCTCTAGAATTCAGCTCTTTTATCCATGTTTGAACCAGGGCTTTAATAAGGTTAGGAGCTATGTGGTCCTGACAGAGCCAAACTGCCCAGTGAACAGGTTGTTGCTGAGCAGATGCTGCTGATGGCAGTGTTGGTGACATCTTCAATCAATATATTGATGGTCGAGAGTAGACTGATGGAGTGTTAATTAGCTGGGTTGGAATTATCCTGCTTTTTTTATACAAGACACACCCGTGGGCAATTTCCCACATTGTTGTGGAGATGCTAGTTTTGTAACTGTACTGGAATAGTTAGGTTAGGGGAGTGGCAAGTTCTGGAGCCCAAATCTTCCATAATACTGCTGAAATTTTGTCAAGGTCCACAGCCAGTGTCTCCAACTTTTCTTGATATGATGTAGAGTGAATCAAATTGGCTAAAGGCTATCATTAATGATATTTGGGACAACTGAAGGAGACCAAGATGGATCATCGACTGGTACCTCTGGCTTAAAGATTGCTGCAATACTTTAGCTTTATCTTTTGCACTGATGTGTTGGGCTTCTCTGTCATTGAGAATGCAAATATCTGTGGAGCCTCCACTTCGAGTGAGTTGTTTAATTGTCCTCTACCATCAATAATGATGGTAGACAGGACTGCAGAGCTTAGATGTGATCTGTTGGTTTGGGATTGCTTAGCTCTGTTTACCACTTGCAGCTGATAGTATTCAGTTGGCTTCATCAGATTGACACCTCATTTTTAGGTGTGCCTGGTGCCACACTTGCTATGCCCTCCTGCATTTTCCATTGAATCAGTGTTTAGCCCCTGGTTTAATGGGAATGGTAGAGTGTGCCATATACCATGCCATGAGATTGCATATTGTGTTGGAGTACAATTCTGCTGCTGTTGATGGTCCACAGGGCCTCAGGGGTGCCCAATTTTGAGTTGATCAATCCGATTGAAGTCTGTTCCATTTATCACGATGATAGTGACACACAACACGATGAAGGGTACTCTCAGTGTGTAGGTGGGACTTTGTCTCCACAAGGACTGTGTGGTGGTCACTCTTACCAACATTGTCATGGACAGATGCATTTGCAGCCAGAAGATTGGTAAGGATAAGGTCAAGGGTCTCTTGTTAGTTTCCTCCTCATTTGTGTCCTTTAGGACCTGACCAGCTTGATCTATAGTATAGGTGCCGTGCCACTCGGTGGTGGACATTGAAATCCCCCACCTATTGTCCTTGCCACCCTTTGGGCTTCCTCCAAGTGTTATTTAACATGGAGGAGTACTGATTCATCAAAAGAGTGAGGATGGAACATGTTAAGCAGCAGGAGATTTCCTTACCTATGTTTAACCTGATGCTATGAGACTTTGAGAACTGGGGTCAATGTTGAGGATCCCAGGGCAATTCCTCACTGACTATGCCACTGTGGTGGTACTGTGTCTATCCTGCTGTTCGGACTGGACAAATCCTGAGATAGTCATGGTGGTGCTTGGGACATAGTTGGTAAGGTATAATTCCACAAGTATGACCATATCAGGCTATTGCTTGAGTAGTCTTGATTAAGCAGCACTCCCAGTTTTGTCACTAGTCCCTGAATGCTAGTAAGGAGGACTTTGCAGTGTCAACAGGGCTGTTTTGCTGTTGTCTTTTCTGGTTCCTAGATCAATGCCAGCAGTTCTGTCCAGTTTCATTTCTTCGTTGAGATTGATGCAACTGAATGGCTTGCTTGTACATTTCAGAGAGCAGTTAAGAGTCAACCACATTGTCGTGGGTCTGGAGTCACATGAAGACCAAACCAGGTCCTTCTCTGAAGGACAGTGAACCAAGTGGATTTTTCTGACAATCAACAATGGTTTCATGGTTATCAGTAGATTCTTAATTCAATATATTTTTATTGAATTCAAATTTCATGATCTGGCAGGATTTGAATCCAGGTCCCAAGAACATTAGCTGAGTTCTTAGGTTAAAAGTCTGCTAAAAGTACCATTAGACCATCGCCTCCCATAAGTGTGCTGTGGGTGAAGGAAAGTTCATGAATGTACCCTGCTTAGATTTCCAGAAAGTATTTTATAAAATACAGCATCAAAAGCTATTGCAGAAAATAAAAATTCATGGTGTAGATGGAGGCATATTGGCATGGATTTGATACCTCTAGGAAAATAGAGAGTAGGGTTAAATGGGCCTTTTTCTGGTTGATAAAATGTAATAATTGATGTGTCGCAGGGACCAGTCTCAAAGCCACAACATTTTAGTTTATAGAAATGACTTGAATGAACACATTGATGGTATAGTTCCTAGATTTCCTGATGACACAAAGATAGGTAGGAAAGTAAATTATGAAGGAGACATAGGGAGGCAGGTAAAGGACATGGATAGATTAAGTGAGTATGCAAAGATCTGGCAAATGCATTTTAATGTGAGAAAATTTGATATTGTCCATTTTGGCAGTCACAATAAGAAAAAAAATGTATTGTCTAAATGGTGAAAGATTTCAGAACTGAAATTTGGAGGGATGTGTGGGTTCTCGTCCATGAAGTACAATAGATTCGTATGCACGGCAAGTAATTTGGAAATATAATCAAATGTTATCATTTTTTGGAAAGGGAATTAAATACAAAAGAAGGGAGGTTAGACTTCAGTTTTACAGGGCATTAGTATGACCACATCTGGGCTATTGTGTATTATTGATAGTATTGGTCTTCTCATTTAAAGAAAGATTTAAATGCATCTTTAAATTCAAAATAATACCTGGAATTGATGGGTTGACGTATGAGGAAACTTTGGAAGGACTAGACCTATATCAGTTGGAATTTTAAAAAGTAAGAGGCGACTTGGTCAAAACATGTAATATTCTAAGGGATCTTGACAGTATTGATGTGAAAAAGGATGTAACCTCATGTAGAACATGGGGTCACTGTTAAAAAATAACAAGTCACCAAATTAAGACAAAAATGAGAATTTTTTTCTCACTTTGTGTATTTGGAACTCCTCTTCAAAAAGCAGTTGGAAGCAGAATCTTTGACTATTTTTAAAGCAGAGGTAGATGCAGCCTTGATAAGCAAAGGGTTGGAAGTTATCAGGAGTAGGCAGTAATATGGAGTCATCATATCAGTCATTATCTTATTGAATGGAGGAGCAGGCTTGAGGGGCCAAAGGGCCTATTTTTGTTTGTAATATATCCATATGTATGTTACTCCTAACTCTCAGTGTTTTAAATAGTGCTGGGCCATTTTCTGTTGTTCATACCCCTGTCTGAACCACATTGTGTATTCTGGTGATCTACTTCTGCCCACACTTTATCAACTATTACTCAGACATGCAAATGATTTACTTTTCTGAACCATCCAAAATCCCACTGATCACAATTTTTCTTACTGCTAAATGCCTTTTTGTTCACTGCATATTTCAGCAGAGTGGTCCTAAATTGAATCAGGAAATAACATATTGATTGTGAGTTGAAGTTATTATTTCTTCTTGGAAGAACAATGATTTGTGTTTTAGGTCTGTTATTACAAATATCATTGGAATTACTTTAAGTTATATATTAAAAGATTTGACTGGGAAACTTGGAAAAAGCAGTCAGTGAAAAATCATTTGTACGTTTCCACTTTATTCCTCAAACTGATTCCATATTTCTCAAAATATATGAAGCATAATTGAAACTTTACTATTTTCAGTGTGGTGAAGCTTCAGATTTATCAAATTCTTTAAGCCTATCCCAGGAATGTTTCAGTCAGAGTTGATAATGGCTACGTTATGAAGTTAGCTCTGCTATGTCATCAACATTTGTATGTTTGTCTGTTTTGTGTCAGTGATGATGATATCAAAAAAAAGTTATTCCAAAGAATTAGAAGGTGTTGGGATTCAAGGTATTAGATGTACTTAACCCTTTAACTCTTTAATCTCAAGATGTGAAATGATTCACTCATAGGTGGCTGTGGTGATATGTTATTACATATTAGTAAGACTTGACAAATGCACAATATTTGTCAGTGCAAAACATAAAATTCCTACCATTTCTGTGGCTGGTAAATCTCCTCTTATACTTTACAAACCTATGGAGACTGATTTAACCCAATCATTACTGCACTATTATTTGAATTACACAATTAAGAAGGATGTAATTCTATCAAAGCCAAGTCAAACTCTCAAGGTCCCTGGCTTTCCATACTCCACCATCTATTAACTCATAAACATTTTCAATGTTAGTGCCAGGTGAAAACATGGAAAATGTGATGGTCTTTGTACATAGAAAGCTTATTCACAGAGCAGATTTTTTTCACAATGTCCTCTATCTGATGCCCTGGAATTCTCCTAAGGTTTTCAATTCTTTCAATTCTCACACAGTGAGCTATTTGTGGGCATGCTCTTCTAGATTCCCATTGGTGTTTACCTTTTTATCACTTGGTTTCAAAACTGTAATTGTTTATAGCATGTTATTTTTCAGCAAAAACACAATTAAATATAATATTCAGTATAAAATTCACTGTAACCGTGAAATTAAAGAAATGAGTCACAGTACTTAAGTTAATTTTTATTAATTAGCAAGAAAGCCTGATATTGGGATTTTACAAGATTCTACTGGCTAGCATTCTCACTGTTGTTCTTCAATCAAACAGTATTGTAATAAAGTCATGAAGTGCAAAAGAGTTTATCAATGAGGAAAAGCCAATGACCTCACCCAATTCACTGTTATCCATTGATTCATTTTTTCCATAGTTTCTTATTGAACCTATTCCTTTATAGTTCTTCCACTGCTATTAAATATGATATAATAAAAAGAAAATAAAAATTGATTGCATATGCACACTCTGATAGCCTGGATGTGGTCTGCACTCTTACCTTGCAGAAACGTATTGTTTTCCTACAATTTTGTATATTCCAAATAATATTATCTGTGCAAGTGCTGCAAGGCCTGGGATGGGGACACACTGACCAAAATTTCCACACATGGTGCTAATTAAACATTGACATGTTGATACACAAATTGACAGGTTGCATACATGACTTCTCTATGACAGGTTTGGGCCAAAAGGTTATTCAGCTCTTGAGTGTGAGCTAGATTCTTGCAAGAAAAATCCAAGTTCTAATGCCTCTGAAGAGAAATTTTACAGAATATATAGGGTGGGTTCTGAGCTTAGGGTGCTGCAGCATTTTTGTGCATCTTAAGAGATCAGCCTCTCCATTTGGAGATGCACTCAATATGCCATGTTTAAATCAGGAACTATTTCCAATCTGTAAATCCTGGCCATCATACCTGGCCATAGTTCGGTAGATTTTTGGCCATTTATTGCTCCAACACCGTCACTGAAAGCTTTACAGATTTCAAAATGAAATCATGCTGTTACTATTTTTGGGAGAAACTATCCCTTGCTGGAGCTGACAAAAATAAAATTTATGGATGCCACTATTTATGGATGTTTTAGACTGAAAACAATATAACAATCTATATACAATGCTTTCATCTTTGACCCCAGCAATGATGATTCATCCATCTTCAATCACAAAAAAACCCACTGATAACACTTCTAGCCTTAGGAAATCTTCCACTTCTATCATAAATTCTTGATTGTCTTTGCAGTCTCTGTCCTAGGAGTGCATCTGCTGCTTTCCCCAGAATGTCTCCAGCTATCTCAATTCCTGAGCATCACTACTTTTGTTGCTAAGTAACAGTAATTGACATACTCCATCCCTGTTTCTTCTCAGACATTTGTTCTTGCTTTACTTACCATTTCATCTGACAACTTGTTTTATTCCTCACCCTAATTGCTATCCAGCCTTACATGTTCTTTATTCCCTGTCTGATAGCTTTACTCCCTCCTCTCCCTCCTTTACACCAGCCTACACATGAGCAACACCGCAGCCAGTTTATTAGAATATAGTAAGTGTAGTCCTCTTATAGGTGGCATGGTGGCACAGTGGTTACCACTGCTGCCTCACAGTGCCAGAGACCTGGGTTCAATTCCCGCCTCAGGCGACTGACTGTGTGGAGTTTGCATGTTCTCCAAAAATAAAACAAAATTTTATTTTTGTCAGCTCCAGCAAGGGATAGTTTCTCCCAAAAATAGTAACAGCATGATTTCATGTTTGCATGTCTGTGTGGGTTTCCGCTGGGTGCTCCGGTTTCCTCCCACAGTCCAAAGATGTGCAGCTCAGGTGAATTTGCCATGCTAAATTGCCCGTAGTGTTAGATGAAGGGGTAAATGTAGTGGTATGGGTGGGTTGTGCTTCGGTGGGTCGGTGTGGACTTGTTGGGCCAAAGGGCCTGTTTCCACACTGTAATGTAATCTAATATATCATCTCTTACTCACCCAGTAAGTTCCCATATACAGTCATCATTGCTCCTTTAGTTTTGAAGTGGAGTAAAAGATTCTTAGAACTGTTCAGCGTGGAAACAGACCCTTTGGTCCATCCTGTCCATGCCGACCAGAAATCCTAAATTAATCTATTCCCATTTGACAGCATTTGGTCCCTATCCCTCCAAACCCTTCAATTCATGTATGCATCTAGGTGCCTTTGAAATGTAACTGTACCAACCTCCACCACTTTCCCTGGCAGCTCATTCCATACACGCACCACCCTCTGTGTATTCACCCCATCTAAGCCTCTCATGATTTTATAAACCTCTATGAGGTCCCCTTCAGCTGCTGATATTCTAGGGAAATAACCCCAGCCTATTTAGCCTCTGCCAAAAGCTGAAATCCCTCAAACCTTGGCAACATCCTTGTAAATCTTTATTGAATCCCTTCAAGCTTAACAACATCTTTATTATAGTAGGGAGACCAGAACTGAACGCAATATTTCAAAAGTAGCCTTACCGATGTCCTGTACAGCTGCAACATGACATCCCAATTCCTATACTCAATGACTGACTAATGAAGGCAAGCACACCAAGTGTCTTCTTTACTACCTTGTTGATTCCACTTTCAAGGAGCTATGCACCTGCATCCTTGGGTCTCTTACTTTAGCAACATTCCCAGGACCTACCATGAAGTGCATAAGTCCTGCCCTGATTTGCCTTTCCAAAATGCAACACCTCAGATTTATCTGTATTAAACTCCATCTACCATTCCTCTGCGCATTGCCCCATCTGAAAAATGTTCTGTTGTACTCAAAAATAATCTTCTTCATTGTCCACTACACTGCCAATTTTGGTGTCATCTGCAAATGTACTAACCATTTCTCTTATATTCACATCCAAAGCACTTATAAATGACGTAAAGCAGTGGACCAAGCACCAATCCTGTGGCACACTGCTGATCATAGGCTTCCATTCTGAAAATCAAACCTCCATCACCACCCTTTATCTCCTACCTTCTGGAAAATTTTGTATCCAAATGGCTAACCAGTCTACCGTATGGAACTTTGTTGAATACCTTGCTGAAACCCATATAGATAATTTCCACTGCTCTACCTTCATCAATCTTCTTTGTCACTTTTTCAAAAAACTCAACCAAGTTAGCGACATGATTTCCCACACACAAAGTCATGTTGACTATCCCTAATCAGTCCTTGCCTTTCCAAATACATCTACATCCTGTCCCTCTGAAAATTTATGAATAAACTTTTATCAACAGCTTACTACATTAATAATTATTTGAATAATACTAACATGCTAATTAAACATGTGGAAAATCCATTCTTCAGAATTCCAAGAAGTCAGCCCTTCAATCTCTCAAAATTGTTTTTGAGTATTTTCTATGTAGCTGTTTTTGAAAAATTTCAGACAATTGGATAACTAAACCATTGACATTTTACAACAAGGTATTTTAGGAACTTGTAAATATAGTTACACAATAGAAAGTTATTCAATTTTCAAGGGTTGATGTCATCATCACTTAGGTCTCCTGTGTCCTTTATGTTCTTTTATCTGTCTGTGTAAGTTGTAATGATTGTCCTTTACAGCTTCCTGAATCTTTGCCTAATGGGCTGAATTACCCACAGGCAGGTAGCCACCCTCACCAAGGGCAAAGTGCATTGGGGTCTTCACCACAAAGCCTGCAGCACCGACCCAGGGAACAGCAATATGAAGGAGCTGTATCAAAGGTGACACTTCAGCAGTATCAGAAGCCTTTGCAGATTGCCATTTCATCTTCGCAGAATATTGCTAGTCCTCGAGCAACTCAACCCAGCAGATGTCTGACAAGTATTAAACCACAAAAGAGCACAGAAAGCTACCAGGAACAGGTAAAATTGGAACCTTATAAAAATTTTTCTGTGAAGAGGTTTGTTAGTCATGCAATTAGTTAGTAAACTTTCTGATGGTTCAGGAAATAAAACCCATTGCACAGAATGATATTGAGAAGTACCTTTACAGAATAACAAGATCCTAATTCACTACTTATTCTGTAATAAGTTTTCTACGTTGACAGTCGGTAATATAAACAACATCATTATTACCACACACCAGGAGAAAAATGAATATATTTTCTGCTGTTAACTCATAGTTACCCGAGCTGTAAAAGTGAATGCACATCAGATAAGGTCAATGCTAAGCTTGGCTGCAAAAGTGATCAATCTCTGAGGTCACAAAGGAGGTATGGAAGCACATTATTGGAGTAATAAGAGTACCTTTGAAACCACACTTACAGCATGAATGTTAAGCTTATTGGTCCACCTTGAGACCATAAGACTGTAAGACGTAGGAATAGAAGTTGGCCATTTACCCTGTTGAGTCTTCTCTGCCATTCAACAAGATCATAGCTGAGCTGATAATCTTCAACTCTAATTTTCTGCCTTTTCAGTATAACCCATCAGTAGCTGTCGAGGTAAGCATGCAGTTGCAGCAGGTAGTGAAGAAGACAAATGGTATGATGACCTTTATAGCAAGAATATTTGTTACAGGTGCAGTGATGTATCGCTGCACCTTTTAGCAATTAGCGTACAAGGTCACCCAGATCTCATTGCCCCTTATCCTTTCCCAATCTATCGTCATCCAGGTAATAATCTTGTTTGTGTCTTTTTGCTACCAAAGTGTATCTCCTCACATTTATCCACACTATACTTCATCTGCATGCATTTGTCCACCCACTCAACTTGTCCAATCACACTAAACCATTTCTGCACCCTCCCCACAGTTCAGCCATCCATCCAGCCAGCAACAGATAACTACTGCTGATGATCTAAGACACTAAATTAATAATTGTTTTGTCAACTCATTGCCTGATGTTTCAAGGACACCCAAAGACTCTGAACTGTAAATTCTCTTCTGTTCCTTTTGTATTGGACATTGTTGCCTTTTTTAACTTTAGTGCATATGTGTGAGGGATAGGGCTTGGAAGGAGCTAACATGGTTTCACAGGCTGTGTGCTTGATGTCATGTCTTTTTCCATGAAACCCCTGGAAAAAAAATAATAAATTTGCTGTCACTTTCACTCAAAATTTTGTAATTGGTTCTTCATTGCTACAATAGAAATTAGTTAAGTGCATTTTAGTTAGAGAAAGGTATGGCTTCATGCTAAAAAAGAAAATAAATCTTCATTGTGGCCATCTATAAATTTTGTGTCTTATGATGTTATATTCCACAAATACCTGATGAAGGAGCAGCGCTCCAAAAGTTAGTGCTTCCCAATAAACTTGTTGGACTATAACCTGGTGTTTTGTGATTTTTAAACTGTGTTTAACTAACTTTGTTAAGATTTTCGATGATTTAACATAGGGGCTTGATAAGGGTAATGCAGTTGTTGCACCAGTTATGGTTTTCCAAAAGGTATTTGATAAAGTGCTGTATAAACGATTTGTCAGGAAAAGTGAGCCCATTGAATGAAAAGGACCATAGCAGTGTGAATGCAAAGTTAACTGAGTAACAGCAAAGGGGGGATGCATCGATGTTCTTCAGACAGGGGCAGTAATGGAGTTCCCAGAATTGGCGCCAGAACTATTTACTTTTCTTGATATGTTAATGTGTACAAGGGACACATGGGACAATTTTAAAATTCAGATGTAACACAAAATGTGTAAGCACTAAGAGTTTGAGGAGGATTGTGACAGTCTTCAAAACAACATAGACAAAATAGTGGAATGAGTGGGTACATGGCTTATGAAATTTAACACAGAGAATTGTAAAGTGATTTATTTTAGTAAGAAGAACGAGGAAAGACAAAATAAAGAATACAATCCTAAAAGGTATCCAAGAACAGATAGACCTGAGGGTATGTATGTACAAGTTGTTGAAGTTGGTAAGGTAAATTGAAAAAAGTCATCAATTAGATATTGGACTATTAGGTTTTATAATTAGAGATATAAAACACAAAAGCAAGCAAATTATAATGAACATTTACAAAACGCTAATTCACCCACACCCAGGGTATTGTTTCCAGTTCTGGATACTGTACTTTTGGAAGGATGTGAAAGGGTGTAGAAAGGTTTCATAACAGTAGTTCCAGGAATGAGGAGTTCATGTTATTTGAATGGACTGGAGAAACTGGATTTGTTTTCCTCAGAAAGGTTGTGAGGTGATTTGATGCATAGGTTCAAAATCATGAACAGCAGATAGAGAGTGTTATGAAGTTGAAAACGTCTACTGTCCCTTTAAGAGTGAGTGAAAGCTGTTTTGCACTGAGAGCTTACAGGTCCTGTCATATGACTGACTAGCAGTCTCAGAGTGTACTGGGGAATTGAAAATATGTAACATTTAGCTGTGAAGCAAATACCTGAGTTTTGGTTGCTGTTTTGACAACCATTCAATTTTAGCCAATCACTTTAAATTATGCCCCAGGATACCAAAACCAATCGATTTTGAATTTATTGTTTTGCCAATATTGAGCCAATGAGATGATCTGATGCTGGCGGAATAAAGAAGCAGGAATTTTGACAGTTAGATAGAGAGACCAACTGCCATTGCCAGAGTAACTGCCAGCAATACATTCTTTATGAAAAGTACCTTTTTCATATGAAACATCTTTGCAGCAAAAGACCAAAGACAACCCAGGGAGATTTACAGGAAGAGGAAGTCAGACACCGACGACGACAGCTACTGTACAGTTTTAAAATTAAGTTCATGTAATGTTAATATGGGTTTTTGTAAGAACAGTATATTGTTGGAGAGTGGGAGGTAGATAACAAACATTTCAAAGAAAGGAGGCTTAGAGTTGTAAATACTTGTTGCTTATTGTTCATTTTTAGAGTTCAAGAATAAATTGATATTTTTATCTTTAAATAGTGGAATTGGGGAGTTCTCTGTCACTCATCCTTTAACAGATTACGAGATGAGGTGCGCTTTTCTGGGTGTTTGGTTTAATTAGCAGAAGGGTTCACTGCCATGTCACAACAGTTTAGGTGCTCAAGTCCATGATTTGGAAAGGTTTAGACAAATCCAGTCTGATATTTGGACAGATTTGAAAAGATTAGGGATACAAAAAAATCCCAGCAGATTTAAACACTTACTGATTACTGTCCTAGATCTTTAAACAAAATATAGCTGAGACAATTTGTTTAGTTTTGCTTGCTTGTGGTTAGTTAAATTAAAAGTGAGAAAAATAGCTCTTAAGATTGCTAAAGAGATTCTGAGGCTTGAAGATAATTCTCAAATTTGCCAAGGAAGTTTGGAAAGATTGAAGAAGGACATGCTTTTAGAATTAGCAAATAGGTTAGAATTGGGTCTAACCAGGGACAAAAGGAAAGCTGAAATTGTAAGGGAGTTAGTCAAGCACTTAGGTGTGTCAGAGAAACAGACAAGTACAGTAGAGTTAGAGAAACTTAAATTACAATTGAGGAAAATGGAGTTAGAAGATAACGAGAGAGGAAAAGGGGAAACAAGAGAGAAGATTCTTAGCTGAGCAAAGAGAAAAGAAAGGGAGAGAGAAAGAGAGAGAGAAGAAAGAGGAAGGGAAAGAGAATCTGAACTTCAGAAGTTGCGATTTAGTCAGGAAAGTCAAGTTAACAGGTGGAGATGAAGAGCGAAGGTAGTGACATAGACTAATATGTTAAAACACTGCCACATTTTGATGAGAAACATGTTGAAGCCTTCTTTATTTCGTTTGAAAAATTGGCTAGGCAGATGGAGTGATCAGAGAACTTGTGGGTAATGCTAGTTCAGATTAAGCTGGTAGGCAGAGCTACTGATGTGTTTGCAGTGCTGTCAGATGAGGGGTCAAGAGATTATGAAGATGTCAAATAGGCTATTTTGAGTACTTATGAATTGGTACCAGAAGTATCCAGAAGTGTATACAGTGGTTCAGAAACATAAAGAAAGAACCAGATCAGACTTATGTTGAGTTCAAAATAATTAAACATAGTAATTTTTGAGAGATGGGTGCGGGCCTTAAAAATAGATAAGACTTATGAAGCTCGAAGAGAGATTATTCTGCTGGACGAGTTTAAAACCTCACTTCCTGAGATGATAAGAATTCATGTGGATGAACAGAAAGTTCAAGAAGTGAGAAGAGTGGCAGAGATGGCAGATGAATATGCATTGGTGCATAACGCAAAGTTCAGCTTCCGGCAAGAATTTCATCCTGTGAGGATAGAAATTGGGAGAAGAGGAGATCCTTCACCACAAAACAAAGAGTAGAGAACACTGGTAATTGTTTACCACAGGTTAAAAAAGAAGCCTGAGAGTGTGGAAAGGAGGTGAAAGGCTTCAGGTGGTTTCACTGTAATGGAGTGGGACACAGAAAGTTACAGAGCTGGTGGTTTAAGAAAGGCACTGGGAAAAGGTATTTTCATGCCAGAAAGTGGGGCATGTAAAGTCACAGTGCTGGTCATTAAAGAAAGGCAATGTGGGACAAGATATGGTAAAAGAAGCTACTTTTGTGGCATTAATATAAGTAGGGAAGAAAACCCCACGAAAAGTTGAGGAGTTGCAGGTTAGTGCACAGCCTAGGCAATGGCTGAGTATATAGTTAGTGCCTGATCTCTATAAAGACTTTGCCTCTGTGGGCAAAGTTTACTCAGAAAGAATAGGGGAGAAGGTAAAGAAGTTATAATTTTGAGAGGTACAGGATCTAATCAGTCTCTAATAGTAAGAGATGAATGTATTTGCACTCTTTCTGACCTGTTAACTGAGAGAGTGGTAATTTGTGGGCTAGATGGACAGACATTTACCACTCCCCTAATTAAGATCAGGTTGGAGTGCCAACTCAAGACTGGGGAAGTAACAGTGGGAGTGACTGATAGAGTGTCAGTGCCAGGAATGAAGTTTGTTCTTGGAAATGATTTAGCAGGATCCAAGGTGGAAGTGGCACGTTGTTGTGGAGAAGCCAAAGGAAGACCAGGGAACTGAGGAGGTAAAAGAAAAGTTCCCTGGAATAATTTCAGACTATTTAGGAACAAGAATCCCCCATCATAAGTCACGGCACGAAGTAAAAGCTAAAGAGAAAGATGAAGGAGTTGAGGTTCAGTTAGCGGACACCCTGTTTGACATAATGGTGCAGGAAAAACCTGAATAGGCAAAGGGTCATTTCCCTGAGGTGAGGGAGTGCAGAACAAGAGGGCATAGGTTTAGGGTGAGAGGAGAGGGTGGTGTGTGTATGGTATGGGCTGCCAGAGGAAGTGGTGGAGGCTAGTACAATTGCAATATTGAAAAGACATCTGGATGGGTATATGAATAGGAAGGGTTTGAAGGGATATGGGCCGGGTGCTGGCAGGTGGAACTAGATTAGGTTGGGATATCTGGTTGGCATGAACAGGTTGGACTGAAGGGTCTGTTTCCGTGCTGTGCAGTTCTATGACTCTAAGTGTTTTGTCCTGAAAGGCTAGTGGATTTACAGTAGAAACATGAGCTGATAAAATATATGTATGTTGATGCATACTCAGAAAAGGAGTCAGAGAATATTCCTGAGGGTTACTATCTGAAAGATAGAATCCTAGGACAAAAATGGAGACCACGGCAGATCAGTGCAGAGGAGAAATGGGCAGGCATGCATCAGATTGTGTTGCCGGTAGCATACAAACAGGAAATGTTATGGGTAGCACATGAACTACCACTAGGAGGTTAACCTAGGTGTAAGATTACTACATCATCCAAATAGACTGCATAATTTATTAGCCCAGCCACAATTCTGTTCATAAGTCTTTGGAATGTGGCTGATGCATTCTTCATTCCAAACGGCATCACTTTGAATTGATATAGCTCATTTGGGGTTACAAGCTCAGAAATTTATTTTGCTTTCTCTGATAAACGTACCTGTGAATAACCACGCAATAAGTCCAACTTTGCGATGTAACTGGCTTGACAAACTTTCTAAATACAGCCCTCCGATCTGGATATTGGGTATGAGTCCAATTTTGTTCACGGTATTGACCTTCTGATAGTCCACTCAGACTAAGATAGAAAAGCATTTCTATTGGCCTGAAATGCACAAGGATGTGATTAACTTTTGCCGTACATGTCGTACAGGCCAAATGGTTGGTAAGCCACCAGGAATAATAAAACCAGCACCTTTGTTGCTAATTCCTGCATTCAAAGAACCTTTCATGCAGGTTATAATTGATTGTGTAGGTCCCCTCCTGAAAACTAAAAGTGGGAACCAGTACTTGCTAACCATAATGGATGTGTCTATCAGATTTCCGGAGGCAATTCCATTATGGAATATTAAGGCAAAAAGGTGGTAGAGGAGTTAGTAGCTTTCTTCACATGGTATGGGCTACCCCAAGAGATTCAATCAGACCAAGGGTCTAATTTTACTGTTAGACTGTTTAAGGAAGTCATGGATAACTTTGGCATACTGCAGTTTAAATCATGTGTATATAATCCTGAATCCCTGGAAGCTTTAGAAAGGTGGCAACAGACCTTGAAGACCATGTAAAGAGCATACTGTCAGGAATACCCAAATGATTGGGATAAAAGTATCGCATTTGTATTGTTTGCCATTATAGATGCTCCAAACGAATCTACTCAGTTTACTACCAATGGGTTAACATTTGGACATGAAGTAAGAGGGCCTTTGAAACTAATTAAAGAAAAATTGACAGGACCGAAGTCAGAGATCTCACACTTGGATTACGTATCAGAGATGAGGGAGATATTAAATCAGGTAGGTCAGTTAGCTAAACAGCACTCAAAGAGGGTACAACACAGAATTAAGTAGGTGGTCGATAACAACTCTAAAATTTGGATGTTTTCCCATGGGGATGACGTATTAGTATTGTTACCAATGATAGGAGTCCCTTCAAAGTTGCAATCGATGCTAGTGATATAGGTATTGCTACAGGAAGATGATGGAATTGAACTGCCAGTTGGTTACTTTCAAAGAAACTCAACACCCAACAGAGAAATACTCTATGATCGAAAAATAATTATTGAGTTTGGTACTGGCCTTACAACATTTTAATGTGTATGTCATAATCAAGGTGTCAGAGACTGTTGTGTACACAGATCACATTCCCCTTCCCTTGGAACGATTTAAAGACAAGATTATGAGACTATTTTGTTAAGAGTCTTCTGTTACAGACTTTTAATTTACAAATTATATATGGTTCAGGTCGTAAGAATGTGATAGCAGATGTGATATCGTGGATTTAATGGATAAAGCAAAGATAAGATTGAACAGATACTCATGTTATATATGTGTACAGAAATTAACATGAACTTAGATTAATGTCCTATGTATTTCCTTGTAATAGGGGTTAAGAATTAGAAAAAAATGATGCCATCCTTTCATTATGATTGTTCATTTTTTTCTTAAGGTGTAATGAAGTTGAATGCATGTACTATACCTTTAAGAGAGTGAAAGCTGTTTTGCACTGAGAGCTTGCAGGCACCTATCATGTAACGGGCTAGCAGTTTCAGAATGTACTGGAAAATTGAAAATATCTAACATTTGACCGTGAAATAAACACGAGTTTAGGTTGCTGTTTTGACAACCATTTGAATTAAGCCAATGAATTTAAGTTATGCCCCAGGAAACTAAAAACCAATCAATTTTGAATTTATTGTTTTGCCAACATTGAACCAATGAGACAATCCGATGCTAGAGGTATAAAGAAGCAGGCATTTTGACAGTTAGAGAGACCAACTGCCAGCAACACACTCTCTATGAAAGGTACCTTTTTCATATAAAACATCTTTGAGTAAAAGACTGAAGACGATTAAGGGAGATCTACAGTCAGAGGAAGACAGACACCGACGATGACAGCCACTGTGCAGTTTTGAAATTAAGTTCATGTAATGTTAATATGGGTTTTTATGAGAGTAGTATATTGTTATAGAGTGGAAGGTAGATAACAAATGTTTAAGAGAAAGGAGGCCTCGAGTTGTAAATAGTTGTTGCTTAATATTCATTTTTAAAGTTAAAGAATACATTGTTATTTCTTTAAATAGTGAAAGTTGGGAGTTGTCTGTCACTCATACTTTAACAGATTAAGAGGCAAAGTGCATTTTTCTGGGTGTTTGGTTTAATTAGCAGAAGGAGAAAGTGAGGACTGCAAATGCTGGAGATCAGAGCTGAAAAATGTGTTGCTGGAAAAGCGCAGCAGGTCAGGCAGCATCAAAGGAGCTGCTGCACTTTTCCAGCCACACATTAATTAGCAGGAGGGTTCACCAATGTGTTGTAATAAGAGAAACAAGGGTCACAATCTAGAGGACACAAAGTGTTTGGAAAATGAGTCAAAGACAACATGAGGATCTTTATATTCAGTAATCTGGTATATGCCATCTGAAAGAATGGTAGAGGTAGATTCCAGCATGACTTTCAATGGGCAGTTTATGTGCAGGTATAGGGTAAGGTTATTTTAGAAGCACAAAGAAAGAGCAGTAGAGTTGGAGTAGCTAAATTGCTCCTGCACAGAATTTATACAGTCTTGATGAGTCAAATTACTCCCTCCCATGCTATAATTATCCAATGATGCTGTGGAACCTTTCTGACTTATAATGTTCAGTCCAATATCAAACAGTACTACTCCTAGTTACTAATCCATTAGGGCTAATCACTAGATAAATTGATAACTTATAACAGCTTACTGAATCTTCCAGTATCTATATCAGAATGGTCAGTATTGATGTCCTTGCACTAACTATCCTATTGGTATTTTCTTTTTAACTCAGTTTTGTGTGAGAATAGAGAAGAATCCTGGCCTTGGCTTCAGTATAAGTGGCGGAATAAGTGGACAAGGGAATCCATTCAAGCCTTCAGATATGGTAATCATAAAGAAAAAAATAAATGTGCAATTGCAATGCCCCTGATCACTTACAGGCTACAGTAACATTGCACTACCCTCCATAGGTTGATGCCAGCTATCAAAGGATGAGCAGAAGTCAGCTACAGATGGTAAAGGGAAATGGTGTAAGTCAGCAAAACTGGTTCTTCATTAACAATAAATGGCATGCTTTATAACTCTCCTGAAGTTAGGATTATTGTTTTTCCTCAATTATTTTATTAATTTATCGAGCAATAATTTCAAAACACCCAAAATATCCCCAGTTAATTATTGTAGCATTTAGATTTTAAAATATTTATACACTCCTCACAGCTTGTTCACAGAATAGATTAGCCCTGATGTTATTTTTCAATTTCATTGTTTACATTATCATTTACATTTACTTTAAATGGCTTAATACCAGTATTAAATTAAGGCAAAATCGAGCCAGAATTGTATATGCTATGTGCCTTAGTTATGTTCTCATATGGTAACAGTCTTGGGCAATATCATTTTGCAATAGTCTTTTGTTTATGGCTCATCTTTCTGGCATTAAAGTCTCTTATAGTATTCAGACTTGGCAAGGTCTTTGCAATAATTTCAATAATATCCCTCCCAGCAACAATGGGTACAATATTATTCAGTCTGGGGAATCAGCTACTTATTTGGTCATGGGGTTCCCATGTCCCAACGTAAGCCCATGTTAGGCCCTAAACATGCATTACAAATTAGTTATTTTTGACCTACTTAAGTGGAAAGCTTCTCCGCTATTAAACAGCAATAACAATCATAGGGCCTGAAGAATGATCAAGAAGAATTGAACTCAATGTGAGAGGTTTTAATTGTAAGAATGATGAAAAAATTACAAGATAACCACACTTGATGGTAAAATACTTTAAACACTTTGCGAACCATATTAAAATTTACCAATTTATGAGATGACTGCCATGCCTGGGACAACAAAATGTCTTGCCAAATCCTATCTTCCAAAATTCTTAGCTTTTTCAAATCTGACCAATTATGTTTACTAAATGTGTGAGGGGTAGGATATTCCATATAATTGCCTAGCAGGCATTGTCCATGATAACCACAAGAAGTGAGGGATTAGATACAAGATGTGAAAAATGGTACTCAGACTTTCAGACAGCTAAATATTATGCTGGAGAATATATTCCATGAACCATTTCACCGATTTCTCACTAAGTTATCTCAGACATGTCTCCATCTAATGTAAATAGCTACAAAGATTTCTCAGAACAGAGTTTTGTGAATCTAGAAACAAAGTACTTATCTTGATGTTGGCTTACAGATAAGAAACTTGATATTGTATAAAGATATCAAGCAATATGTCCACAGTTTAAAAACACTCCAATTATCCCAGAGTACATTACAATTTAGCGGTGCCTCAGGGATTAAATTGAGGCCACGCAGCTTTCCTCTGGCTTTGGACAGCATTCAGAAAATCCTGTGGAGTTTGGGGAGGAGGGGACAAGTCTCCTCATGTCAGGTGCTGTGTAACTGCTGAAAGCCAATACCCTGTTCTTGCTGGTGATGATCCTGGGCCTCTGATGGATGTAGTGCCACAACAGTCACTGGTTTTGGTGGTACTGGCAGTAATGACATTGCCTGCCTTTGGCCTTATCCCAGAGTGTTGAAATAATTGAAATTCAAATGACATTAATGATCATCTTTCAAACATCTATAGATTCTGGAGTCATTCCTGCAGATTGGAATGTGGCAAATGAATCCCCACTCTAAGTAAGAGAAAGAAAGAAAACTGGGATCTATAGACCTACCATGCTAACATCTGTCATTGGGAAATGTTGGAATCTCTAATAAATGTTTCTGAATTTTTGACTTGATTTATTATTGACACATATCCCTCAGTACAGTGAAAAGTTTGCTTTGGTCCAGTACAGGCAGAGGATGTGATAACAGGACACTTAGAAAATAATGATAGCATTAGGCAGAATCAATGTGAAATTAGAAAAGAGAAGTCCTATTTAACAAATGACTTGGAGAGTTTTGAGGATATAATTAGCAGAATGAACGAAGTGGTTGTGGTTGTGGTGGTTGTGGTATACATAGATTTTTGGAAAACCTTTGATAACTTCCCACACAAGATGTTCCTAAATAAAATGAGAGCACATGGGATTTGAGAGACTACATTGGCATAGAAATGGTTAACAGACTTTCAGTTTGGTAGGCCATGACTAGTGGAATGTACAAAAACAATGATTGGGCCCTAGCTATTCACAATGTCAGTCAATGATTTGGATGTGGAAATTAAATGTAATGTTTCCATATTTGCAACCGACACAAAACTAAGCGGAAATGAGAATTGTGAGGTGGTTTTAAAGATACTACAAGACAACTTGGAGATATTAAATGAGTGGGCAAAAAGTTAAGAGATGGAGTACAATATGAAGAAATGTGATGTTAACCTGCATAATAGCAAGCAATTAAGGTAAAATGAATGTTGGCCTGTTACAAGATTTTCATAAAGGAGTTAAGATGCCTTACTGCAATTATGTGGAGTCTTGGTGAGATTACGCCTTGGGTACACTATTTTGTCTCCTCATCTACGAACAGTATACTTGCCATTGGAGGTTTACAGTGAGTGAGAGTCCATGAAATTAATTCATGGGACGCAGGGGTTGTCCCCTAATGAAAGATTAAATAGACCAGGCCTATATTCTTTGGAGGTTAGAGGAATGAAAGGTTATCTCCAGGGGTGGCACAGTGGCTGGCACTGCTGCCTCACAGCACCAGGGTCCCAGGTTTGATTTCAGCCTCAGGTGACTATCTGTGTGGAGTTTGCACATTCTCCCTGTGTCTGCGTGGGTTTCCTCTGGGTGCTCCGGTTTCCTCCAAAGATGTGCAGTTTAGGTGAGTTGGCCCGTAGTGTTAGGTTCATTAGTGAGAGGGAAATGGCACTGGATGGTTTACTCTTCAGAGAGTCGGTGTGGACTTGTTGAGCTGAAGGGCCTGTTTCCACACCGTAGGGAATCTAATCTAAAAACATTCAAAATTCTTACAAGGATTAACAAGATTGTTGCAGGAAGGATGTTTTCCTCGCTGGAGGGTCTAAAACCATCAATGGCTGCGTCAGAATAAGACACATACTGGATTAGTGGTGCTGGAAGAGCACAGCAGTTCAGGCAGCATCCAACGAGCAGCGAAATCAACGTTGATTTCGCTGCTCGTTGGATGCTGCCTGAACTGCTGTGCTCTTCCAGCACCACTAATCCAGTATTTGATTTTCAGCATCTGCAGTCATTGTTTTTACCTCAGAATAAGACACACCCCATTTTGTACAGAAATGAGGCTTTGAGACTGATTTGTTGAATATATTCATGACTGAGACTGATAGGTTTCCACATATGAAAACATGATAGAGAAATTGTGTAGAAATAGATGATGATCAGTCACAAGCAGATTGAATGGCAGATCAAGCTTGAAGGCTGCATGGTTTACTTCTGTTCTGACTCCAGTCTGCAGAGTTACCCCCAAACCCCATTGACTCCAAGTCTGTCAAGGCTGCCTTCATGTTAAGGGCAGTCACGTTCACCTCACCTCTGGAGTCTGGCTCTTTTGTCTGTATTGGAAACTGTAAAATTATTCAATAGACAATAGACAATAGACAATAGATGCAGGAGTAGGCCATTCTGCCCTTCGAGCCTGCACCGCCATTCAATATGATCATGGCTGATCATTCCTAATTAGTATCCTGTTCCAGCCTTATCTCCATACCCCTTGACTCCACTATCTTTAAGAGCTCTATCCAATTCTTTCTTAAAAGAATCCAGAGACTGGGCCTCCACTGCCCTCTGGGGCAGAGCATTCCACACAGCCACCACTCTCTGTGTGAAGTAGTTTCTCCTCATCTCTGTCCTAAATGGTCTACCCCGTATTTTTAAGTTGTGATAGAGATGTTGACTATTTTTTAAATGTGGAAAGTCTTCATAAATCTGAAGCACAAAGACAATTAGCGTTTCTCATGAAGGATTCTCTTTACAGGTTCAGCTGGCATTTAGGAAGGCAGATGCAATGTTAGCATTCATTTCATTAGGACTAGAATACAAGAGCAGAGATGTACTGCGGTGACTCTAAAGCGCTCTGATCATACTGCATTTGGAATATTGAGAGCGGTTTGGGGCCTTTGTCTAAAGGATGTACTGGCTTTGAGAGAGTCTGAAGGAGGTTCACAAGAATGATCCTGGGAATGAAGGATTTGTCATATTAGGAGCAGTTGAAGACCTTGAATCGATACTTGATGTAGGTTAGAAGGATGGGAAGATCTGATTGAAACTTACAGAATACGGAGAGGCCTGGATAAAATGGACGTGGAGATGTTTCCACTAGTAAGAAAGACTAAGGACCCAAGGGCACAAACTCAAAGTGAAGGGTTGACCCTTTAGAACTGACCTGAGGAGGAATTTCAGGTGGTGAATATGTGAAACCCATTGCTGCAGAGGCCTGTGGAGGCCAAGTCATCAGGTATATTTAACAGAGAGATAGATAGGTTGATTGATAAAGGGACCAAGAGTTTTTGGGAGAAGGCAGGAGGATGGGGTTCAGAAACATGTCAGCCATGATCAAATGGTGAAGCAGATATTCAAAGAGCTGAACAGCCTAATTCTGCTCCTCTATATTATGGCCTTAAGGATCAAGGCTATTATAAGATCAGGAACTGGCATAACTCAAACTGAGCCTTAGTGCGTAGATTATTGCAGAACAAGAGATACTTGATTGCATTGTCAATGATCCCTTCCATCATTGATAACTGAGAGTAGATTGATGGTGCTGTCTTTGGCCATGTTGAATTTGTCCTGCTTTTTTCCATACTGAACATATCAGGGGAATTTTCCCACGTTATTGGGCAGATGCCAGTGTTGTAGCTGAGATAGGTTATCAGCTAGTTCCAAAGCATATGTCTTCAATGTTATTGGTGGAATGCTATCAGGCTCATTGGGTTTGTTGTATCCAGCACCTCCAGCCATTCTTTTATATCATCATGTGGAAAGAATTGAATTGGCTGAAGACTGGCCTCTGTGATGCTGGGGTGCTCCAGAATTGGCTGCACAGTTGATTTGTATAATATCATATCTTATTCTAACTTGCAGTATGGGACCTCTGAATTTAAAATTGCACTCAGATTTACTTTCTTGATAACCTCATATTGAATAGACAATGGCTCTTCACTTACAAATTAATTTTCCTTTCCTGTATCTGCTGTAGTGATTTTTAAATTTGATTTCTATTTCCTGGAACTATTATCCTATGCTTATCCATATTAAAATATATTTTGTGTAATTCAGCTATTTATGTTAAAGATCTTGAACAATTATCTAACAAACCATCTTTCTACATATTACTTGCCCACATTGCCGTGTGTTTACAATCTTTAAATACCTTTATACCTATATTTATCCATACAATCATTAGCCTATTTCATTTTTAAGGCAAGTGATCAATGCAGCAATAACCAGTTTTAAAGGAAGCCTGTTCTACAGATCTACAGATTTAGGGGAGGAAGGGGGAGCACATCCTCATATCTATCAAATTTTCACCAAGAAATAATGACTGCATATTACTTTGTGTAAATTGATGAACAGAGGAAGATGTACTGCAATTTATGTTAATTATTCTTTAATTATTGGACAGAGTACATCACTTGAAGCACCTGTTTTAATATTTGATTAGATATAGAAAATTTACATTATCAATGCCTGATAGATTAAGAACTTAGTTGCATATTCATTATTTATTCAATTAGTTTAATTGTTATCTTCATGGAACCCCTCAGAATTTTAAAAGCACAATAACAGCAAATTTATATACTGCAGTGTGATTCAGTTCAAAAGTGCAGTTACAACACAACAGCCTCAGAGTTCACCAGCCTAATGAACATCACATTCTGGATTAGTGGTGCTGGAAGAGCACAGCAGTTCAGGCAGCATCCAAGTAGCTTCGAAATCGACGTTTCGGGCAAAAGCCCTTCATCAGGAGTACTTTATTCCTGATGAAGGGCTTTTGCCCGAAACGTCGATTTCGAAGCTACCTGGATGCTGCCTGAACTGCTGTGCTCTTCCAGCACCACTAATCCAGAATCTGGTTTCCAGCATCTGCAGTCATTGTTTTTACTACCTTAATGAACATCACAGTCAAATTATAATAAAATTTAGATTTTATTAAGTGGAATTAACCTATGGGATTTCCAATCATCCTTCCACCAGAATATCATATTATTTTTTCTAAATATTTTTGAAAATCTATTTTTGGTCTTGTGTATCCCTCAACAATTTGTCTTTATTTCTCTGGAGAATCTTCTGTTTAGCGAGTTGACTAATGCCAGTGTGAAAGATAACATTTTATTTTGGGCACCCCGTACAAGTATGAAGCATTCCAAAGAATAGTAGGATAGCAAAGCTCCTTTTCAGATCCTCTCAAACCAAATATGCATCTCATTTAGCATATTGGCCAATTTTTCTTCTCTCTCAAGTGATATAGAAATAAAATACAATATATAGGAAGTAGAATTAGAATTAAATTTTATTGTCATATGAAATAAGAATAAAATAATAAATACATTGCAATTCACTTTAATTCATAATGAAGTCAATCTATAATTCTCACTCTTGTTTCAACAGGGAATCTTCGTTACTAGAGTACAACCTGATGGACCAGCATCCAATCTGTTACAGCCTGGAGACAAGATCCTTAAGGTTTGCTGGATAGTTTAGAAATTCCAATGGGAACAAAATTGTCAATTTAGTGGTGTATGCTAATGCCAGTAGCAACTCAACTCAATTCAGATTTCTAGAGAGAGGCTACTTTTCTACAGTCACATTATGGCAAATCCTAGATCTCAAGTGAGAAAGGAAATTTGCTAGCCCATGACATCACTCAGCTTTTAAAGTACATCAATATGGCAACTTTTCAGTCTGAAAGTTAGGTACAACACTGCGGACTCATGGCAATAGTCACGAACTCAGAGGGCAAATAATTGAATACGTAGTAAATTAGCAAAAAGGTAAAAGAGTAACCAAGAGTAGTTGTTCTAGTAGGATAAATGTGAAACATGCTGTTCCACAAGGATCAATGCTGAAATCAGGCTATTTAAAAATGTTCAGATTTGAATATAGAACAAGTAACTCAACATCAGGTTCCAAATGGTACTAAACTGGGGGGCGGGGGTGGAGAGCAGAGGACGGTGGAGAGCAGAGGACATGTAGCTAACCATGAGGAACAATGCAACACAATATAAAAAGGCATTAAAAACTTGCAAAAAATGACTGTTAGCTGCTGAATGAATTTTAAATAGTGATGTGATGCACTCTGGTAGGAAATATAAAACCTGAACTGGGTTGAAAAGTAAAAGAATATAGGAAGACAGATGGAATAAATCAAAATTGCACATTAGGAACGCAACTAAAAATGTCATCAAGTTAATGCTTTGGGGCATAGAATTAAACAGTAGCGACATTACATCAAATTGCAGAGTTAGCTGATCAGGATGCACCTAAAATTTTAGTCTCTAAGCCATAAAAAGGACAAAGACGCACTGAAGAAAATATTTAAATAATACTTGCTTTGGAAACATTTTAACAACACCATGTGATCTTTCTTTCAGATGAAATGTGAATACTAGGCATCATCTGCCTCTTCTAAAGGTTCAGGTGGATATTAGTTGAAGAATAGTGTCTTAGTTACTTGATCAATCTTTCTCCTTTTAACACTACCAGAAAAAAAGATTACATGGTAATCTATATAATTAGCATTTACAGAGATATGTCTGTCATACATCTGCTGCATTTACTTATGTAACTCTGTTTTTTAAAAATGCAGTAAAATTTAACATATTTCACAGTGACACTGAGAGTCCATTTTACAAAGTTCATCTTGTAGAAATTGCCTGCAGATTGAACAAGGTGATGGGAAAAGTAGTCAATGGTGTTACAAATAGCAATAACCAGCTTAGTTTGAGATTCCCAGGTTCATCCAATATCAACATTACAGCTTTGTTCTTAACATACATCCAAATTGAACTGCAGAGATTAAGGGAGAGTGTTATCCAAGATTCTAAGGCAACTTTTAACCCAAAATCACATTATGGTGCCCTATTCTAAATTAACTCAATAGTGATTCATCTCTCCCTGATTGAATTCATAGCTGGCACAAACACACGCGTCTCAAGTCCAGAACATTGTTGCAAATGTTTTAAAGCACCTCCCAAACTCTGCCACCTAGAAAAACAAGTAGCAGGTGCATGGGAAAATTTTGAAATTCCCTCTCCAATTGCACCATCCTAACTTTATAATCATCCTTCTATTATCATTGGTTTAAATCCTGGAACTTCCATCCTAACAGCATTGTTGGAGTACATTCAAGAAGGAAGTTCACCAGAACCTACTTAAAGCCAATTTTAAAAATGGCAAATACATTCCACACTATGTCAGTGATAGCTTCAATAAGTAAAATCCATTGCAAATACTGAGGAAAGTCAGTTTGCAAATATGCGCATTAATCATATTCCCACTCCTTAAATCTTGCCACAGCATGCAAAAAATTGACAGAAACATGGAATAATATATGCACTTTATAATGAGAACTGATTGGTTCCTGTCAGTGACCTAGACTTGAATGTTATAAAAAAAATGATACAGCAACTATGAGGGACTTTTTAAAATGAGTTTGGAGAACTTAACTTAGTTTTTGTTCAATCTGGGTCAGTACCACAAAACTATCCCTCACTTGGCAAAATCTGTTAAGGGGACTACAGGAAAATGGAAAATATCAAACTATTACACCACAGCAGTACCTTTAAGTTTGCAAGGTTAAATAGTTGTAGCAAAAGTAGTTTATAATGAAACCAATGTGCAACTACCCTCCACCCACTATTTAGGGTAGGACATTAAAATAAATAATGGAAGGCTTTAAACTAAATGGGAGGTGGGAGCTTTGGTTTCAGTTGCACAGAAATCATGGAAAATGTTAAGGTGGGTAGTGTTGGTGGGGACAGAGGGACAGCTCAACAGAGGTTAAAGGAATTTGTGGAATGACCACAAGTTGGTTTGAAGGAGCTTTGAGCCCATTAGGGAACAGGTAATTTTGGATTTGGGGAGGTATAATGATGCTGACTTGATTAGGAGTTTATGATGAAGAAACTATTAAGGGCTAGTGACCATAATATGACTACACAATGTGGTAAAGATTAGTGGCAAACCAGCAGATTAGTAAGTCTTTAAAAACACAATAAGGGGACAGAAGACAAAAAAGGAGAATGAGCTAGCCAGTAACATAAAAGAAGACTGCAAGTTTTTTTTGGATATATACAAAAGGTAGAGAAGGCAGTAGTGGGCACTGGACCACTGGAAAACGAGGCTGGGAAGTAGTAATGGGGGGACAAAAAAAAAAGCAGAGGAACTAAATGGGTACTTTCTAACAGTTTTCATAGTGCAAGACACCAGAAACATACCAGAACTTCAAGAGAGTTGGGGGGTAGAGGTGATAGTAGTGGCCACTCAGGAGAAGGAGCTGAAGAAATTAAAAGGTCTGAAGGTGAATAAGTCACGCAGACTAGATGGGCTACACCCCTAGAGTTCTGGAGGAGATAGCTGAGGAAATTGTAGAGGAATTGGCAGTGATCTTTCAGGAATCAATAGAGGCAGAGGAGTCCCAGAGGACTGGAAAATGTCTAATGCAACATGGCTGTTTAAGAAAAAAGGGAAGCGGAAGACAGAAAACTATATGGTGGTTAGCCTGACTTCAGTTGTTGAAAAGATTTTGGAGGCCATTATTAAGGATGAGACTGCAGAGTACTTGGAAGTGCATGGTAAAACAGGGCTGAATCAGTATGGCTTAATCAAGCAGAGGTCTTGCCTGAGAAAACGGTTAGAATTCTTTGAGGAGGTTACAAGCGATTCAGACAGACAAGCCAATGGACATTAATTACTTTTGATTTCCAGAAGACCTTTGACAAGGTGTCACATAAGAGGGTGCTAAATAAGATAAGCAACATGGATAGAGGTTTGGCTGACTGACATAAGGCAGAGAGTGGGCATAAAGGGGTCTTTTTCAGGATGGTGGCCAGTGACCAGTGGAGTTCTGGAGGGGTCCAAATTGGAACCAAACTATGCACGTTATCCATTAATTATCTGGAAGAAGGAACGGAGGTCATTGTTGCTAAGTTTGTAAATGACACAAACACAGATGGAGGGACAGGTAGTGTTAAGGAAGCAAAGCAAGCTGCAGAAGGACTTGGACAGGCTAGGAGAGTGGGCAAAGAAGTGGCAGATGGGATACAATGACAAAGAGTGAAGTTATGCACTTTGATAGGAAGAAGAGGTGTAGACTATTTTTTAAGCAGGGAAAGGCTTAAGAAATCTGAAGCACAAAGAGTTTGGGAGTCCCCTAGTGCAGGATTCTCTTAAGGTTAACATGCAGGTTTAGTTGGCATTTAGGAAGGCAAAAACAATGTTGGCATTCATTTCAAAAGAACTAGAATACAACAGCTGAGATAGACTTCTGAAGCTTTTTAAAGGCTCTAGTCAGAACACGTTTGGAATACTGTGAACAGTTTTGAGCAGTCTATGTAAGGAAGGATATGCTGGCATTGAAGAATGTCTGAGGAGGTTTACAAAAATGATTCTGGGGATGAAGAACTTGTTATTATGAGAAGTGATTGAAGACTCTGGGTCTGTACTCAATGGAGTTTAGGATGAGGGAATATCTCATTGAAATTTACAAAATTCTGAGACACCTGGATACAGTAGATGTGGAGATGTTTCCACTAATAGGAGACACTAGGACCCGAAGGCACAGCCTCAGAGTAAAGGGATGATCCGTTAGTACGGAAAGGAGGAATTTCTTCAGCCAGAGGATGGTAAATCTGTGGAACCCACTGCTGCAGAGGGCTGTGGAAGCCAAATCATTGAGTGTATTTAAAACAGAGCTAGATGGGTTCTTGACTGATGAAAGGAATAAGGGTCACACAGAGAAGGCAGGAGGATGGGGCTGAAAAACATATCAGCCATGATCAAATATCAGACCAGACTTGATAGACTGAATGTCCTAATTCTGCTCCTTTGTCTAATGGTCTAACAGGTAAGTGTTGTAACCCCCAGTTAATGTTACTGAACTTCATGATCACCAAAACATCTTATGAATTATGAGATTATGAATTCCCATTTCAGTTATTCTTACATATGTATTTTTGTTTTGTGTAGGCTAATGGACACAACTTTACACACATGGAACATGAGAAGGCAGTGTCACTTCTTAAAAGTTTTCAGAACACAGTGGATCTGATAATCCAACGCGAGATTCCAACCTAGAACTTTTCTTTTCCCACTAGAAAAATGTTTAAGATTAAAATCTTTCACTGCAGCTTCCTGTGAGGAAAGCCAGGCAATTTATTTTCCAATTATTTTGCCAATTGCTGGACCAATGGCAACACACGTGCCAAAATTATAAGACACTTACCTATCATTATTATGTTCAGTATTTTATCTTTACAAATTGATCATTTATGAGATTGACGTTTATGTAGTGACTTTACATCCTGTCAACTAGAGGCTGTGAAATGGCAGGTCATTTGGTGCAAACATTTAATTATTATATATTCTTAATTATAATATAATTATATTATAATTTGATATAATTATATATACACACTATATATATAATATATATCATTCATTCTCAGAGTTGGTTAATCATTAGCTCCCTTAGCACCAAAAGCACACATGGTCTTTAGATATTGCACCACCATAAAACACTGCCTCAATCTTGTATATGCCTTTTTTGTAAAAAGCAAAAATACATCAACAAATGCAGCAAATTATGTACTGAGAAATTTACAGCTATTTTCTTATTAATTAATATCGGAAAGAGAATTTGGACAAGAAAGGGGGTTCAACAAATAATGTTATCTGTTTCATGAAAACCAATCAAAAATATTGGAATTCCAAGATGTTTGTATACCTGGTTAAACAATATCAAAAAGTGTCCTCCTGGCTATTCTATTGCTTTCTTTTATAAGAAATACTTAAAAGTAGAAATGAAGTCAGGACAGGAGCAAGTTGAATTTCATTTACCATAAACCCAGATTATATTTTCAGAAATAACTGAAAATTTAAAAATGATGAGGAGACAATGGGTTAAGGTTCTAAACAAACTAAACCTTATCACTTTAACTTGCTTTCACTTTAATATTTAGAGAGAGAACTGAATTTAACTTGGTACCATAACTTGACAAGTCCCACCATATACAGAGACATGTACATCAGAATGATTGAAAGTATACCACTTGCTTCTCCTTTCCACAAACCTACATTATCATCAGATACACAGCTGAGCACCAGAACTGTACTTTGCGGATTTTCAGAAGAACTCCCACTTATTATAGTCTGTATACATCCAGGAAAATAGTGCAATGCAAAATTTCAAGATTGCCTCATTTCATGAAGTTCACGGGTTTACTGGAATCGTTCTGGACTCTCAGCAGGAGCAGGTAATAGGAGAGACAATACAGATATATTTGGTACTAATGTTAGTTATGTGTAAGTTTCATGCTGTGCCTCAAGTATATTAACCTTAAATTTTACATTAGTCTATTATACTTAAAATACCTTTGTTAACATGTTCTGTTTCAATGAATACTCCTTTAATTTATAATGGTGGACAATCTATTACCATATAAGGATTGGAGTGTCATTTACCATTTCACAAAATGAACTTAAGATGTTTTAATTTTTAAAAGCTTTAAAAAATTTTGTTTCCATATCTGCTGTATTGCTTAATTTAATAGCTTTGGGTCCAGCAGACCCTCTGCTCAATGGGATTAAACTAAGGTGATCAGTGCATGTTACTGACCTTTACAGCTCAATACATATTTGAAACTGAAGATTTTGTGACAAGTGCCAAGTTAGATTGTAGTACTTGAGATTAAATAAATGTGCAATTTTGTGAAAAATTAAATTTTGAAACATCAGGATAGGAGGAGATTAACATTTGGAAACTGGGGAGTTTTTTTTAGCGGCTGTCCTATCAATAATTCCTAATGTAAATCATTGTATATTCAACTTAAATTATAAATAGTGTACAGTCAATATGCAAAACAAATATTCAAAATTAATGCTTCCAAACGTTCCCAATGCCTCAATGGTTTCATAAACTTTCACCTTACATAGAGACATTGAAATGAACAGCAACATCTGGTAAAGATACTCAAACATCATATGCTTTATTACTATTGCAGTATTTATTTAACACAATTGACAATTAAGTGCACAATTTAACTAAAGCACCTTGCTTTTTTTCTACTTTTGCTCCACAGACCTCATTTTATCCCTTTAAAACTGACAATATTAAACCTGATTTAACCTTTCTTATCCCAAAAGGTTTATCTGGCACCATACCTCAGTTGATCTTGCCTCCTGAGTCTTGGTACCACTCCAGCAACAATTGACTCACTCCAGTACAATAATGAAGTGCTGTACTTCAATATCTGGGGTACAGTTTTTCAAATGTGACATTAAACAGAGACCTTGACTGCCTTTTGGGTATACATAAAAAATATGATGGCACTGCTCATGGAGTTAATGTAGTATTACGCAGTCACTATTCAACCCTCAAGCAACATCACTAAAACATAGTATCTAGTCATTATCAGATTGCTTAATGGCAAAGCTTGCTGTGCACAAATTAGCTGACATTGTTCCTTGCATTGCAACAGTGACTACACTTTAAATATACATTTCATTGGTTCGAATGTATTTTTTGACCTAAGGACATGAAGACATTACATAAACTGCAATTATTTTTACTTTGTCTTTATTTTGGCAACCAGGTAACTTATTAATGTGCCAAAAGACTTGTATCCTGACAGTGCCAGGCAAATAAAATCAGGGAGGATTTGGTGGTGGTGCAAGTTGTAGTGGGTTAATATTTGCTTAAGAGTGAAATAAATCAATCCCTATGGTTAAGAAAGAAATGTAGTAATGATTTGTTTTCCACATGACCAAACCTGGTGTATAATTTCACCTTCAATGTGAGAGTGTCCTGTAGTCCCAGATTTGTGCTATTATTGCAGTGGTAATTAATTCATATTGGAACATTTTTTATGCTCTGCCCACACACCCAAATTCTGATAAAGTAAATTTCTATAGCTTTTTGTTTTGCTTTTGCCATTTTTCCCCCTTTGTCTGAAGAAATGATAAGCTCAAGTCTACTACCTCAATTTTAACTCTATTGTAACTATTCTAACACATCAAATGCACTTAAGGTTAAAATTATACCAAAATTACATTAGAATGTAATTTAAAAACCAAAATATATTACTCAAAAATTTAATTCACTAAAAATGCCATTTTTTCCAGCTTTAAAATGTGTTCAAACAGAAGTATGATTTGAAGCTTCTTACTCTGACAAAACAGTGGATTTTGTTATCTCTTTTTTTTCTTACTGTTTCAATATGCAGTTGTTAATTATCAACTTTTAAATGAAAATCAAACAATACCTTTCTTGGAGATTGTTAGGAAATACTGCTATTTTGAGCAATACTAACTACAATGTAATGGGATATGATCTGTGCCTGTGACCCATTATGTATGGAACTCAACTTGAATCATTTCTTAACTGGTCATTGAAAGATGAAGGCATGGCCTTTCACCACAAGTAGAGGAAAATAATGGATCAATTCATATTAGTGGATTTTCTTTTATTTATTGTTGGGAAATTGTGGTAAGGCTGCTTGCAAATAATAGTTTCTTACTGAAATATGAAAGGGAAAGGGAAGAGTTTTGAGTTCTTACAGTCAATGTCTAACAGGCGGGCTGATCACAACTGGGATTCTTAAATTGAATGAGGCAACATATCTGTTGAGAATCATGAATACAGGAAAGACAGAGGGCAAGTGACCCATGAATACCATTGGTTCAGGTATCATAGAATAGATTGCATTGTAAAAGTGAACCCTTTATGTAAATGCAGCTTTGTTGATGTACAAGAAAATTCACATTTTTGTATGTGCAAAATTCAGAATGGAAAGAAAAAAAAAAGTAAAATTTAGTCTAACTGCAGTATTTTGTAAATAACTCAATGACATTTAAAATAACTTTTAATCATTTAGATTGTGAATGTAAACATCTGCTTCTGCAGTCAAAAGTATTTTACTGGACTTGAAAGCTGCTTTATGTGCAAAAACGAAAATACAAGATTTTACACTTTTTAGTTTCACACACTATAGTGAAGTTGAAAAACTTGTTTGTTCAAATGCACATGCAAGTCTAATCCTTCCAATTTTATTTATGTACTAAGTATTGACACTATTTTATTGGTACAGTGTCTAATGTGTTCAGAATGCATTTTGCAGATTCTGTATGTATATATTTGGAGAAATTTTACCAGAGATTAAGAAAAACCAAGCCGCTCACTGCTGATGTGGGTGCCAATTATAACAGAGCTATTTTTTGGCTTTGAAATTCTGGGATTTTTTTTCTGTATTAAAAAGTGTTTCAATAATGTATGAAGTCTCTTTAATGAAGAAACGTTAATTTAAATTGTTACACAGTTGTAAATATCTCTTGCTAAATGGATTTATCATGCCAACGCTGTGTTGCATAAGTCTCATTACTGAATTTCATAGTTTTTTTAACTCCCAGTTTTTAGGTTGAATTAATTCTTAATGTATTAATGCTCTTGTCAAAATATAAAACTGTGTTAATGATTTGCATTTCTGGAACAGATATTAGTGATTTTTGTCCATTGTCAATCACTTTGGAATTGATAGTTTTCCATAAGAACAAGAATTCTAGTTCAGGTAATGAACCAAGGAAACTAATTGTCATCTCTTCCAAACAAAGATACTTTTCAGAACTAAAGTGGTCTTCTTCAATAGCTCCTGCTAAATGTGCTGCATCTTTTAGTGCAAGTACAACAGAGCACAATGAATCTACAATTGATCCAAAGTTTATGTCTGAGATCACCTAAACGCAGCCAGGAGATTGTTGGCATTACAACAGCTATCATCAGCAACACTAATATCGCCCAAAATATTCACTCACTCACTCTCTCTCGCTCTCTCTCTCACACACACGCATCAAAAATATACTTTTTAAAACCCGCTCAGTGAGCTGGTGCAGAAATGATGGATTGAATAGACCTCCTTTTGCATTATAACAACAATGTTGTGCTCAAATTGTTCTCTTTTCTGGTCTGATACAACACTACATTTTATGATGCATTCACCAAAAGTATAACTTAATGTTTTTTAATGCCAATTTTATCAGACCAATATGCCGGTATACATTACCATATTTAAGCAAAAAATTGAATTAGTATAAATGTATAAACAGAATTACACTAATGAAATTTTGTTTCAATGAAACTTACTAAGTATTGACATTGGTCAGCATGCAAAATTTTAATGTAACAGTATTGCTCAAAGATCAAGAATTTACAAAAGGTACAGAAAACAACTTGTTTTGGACAAAAAGTATTTTATAAATCAAACAGTTGTGTTATTTGATAGCAATGAATTATAATTTCAAATACAACCTAGAATACATTTTAAGAAAATTGTCACCAGTCACCTCCACATCTAAAAGGTAGTGATGCTTTTGAGGAATGGCAGGGATCAGTACATTAATTTGGAAGGCATTAAACCTTTCCACATTTTCACAAGTAAAGGCATTAGAAAAAATGGAATTTATCTGTAAGCTGATAGTCCAAGCACCAGTCATAATTTTGTTGTGTTAAAATAAGACTGCCAGTAATTTTTGAGCAACTTGCAGTTCGCATAAGATATGTGGTTATAGCACCACAGTATGGTGTTTAGAATAAAAGTTTTGTCTCTAGAATAATATTCAAAATCCTGCTGCGCAGCTTACATGTTGGACTGCCAAAATTTCAAGCCTTTTTAATAACAAGAAATTGTTACTGTCATATCTTGCTGTGTCAAGCAACACCATTCTTTTTAACAGTAGTTTCAAATGATTCTGATCAACCTCCTCAACAGAATCCTATCTTGGCAACTGATTGAATAACACTGCAACTACACCTAGAGTGCAGTTGTTGAATTTCACGAACATTTGAAATATAAATTTATCTCATTTAGAAATCTGTTCCAACATACAGACATATCACCAGAATATATAAAGCACTACAGTCAGGTAGGAATGTCAAAGTTCACAGTTATAGGTATTTGCAGAAAAGAAAAATGTGAAGTAGACCTGATGCCTTGAAAAGAACAATTTCTCTATAAGAATTCTTGAAAATCCATCAATGCAATTAGATGAATTGTCAAGATAGGATCAACAGATGTCTAAATAAATCTTCCTGATATTTTAAACTCTGTTTGAAACTCTCACAAGAATATGATTCAAAAGGTCTTGAATAACCACATCCTATGCAAAGCATACCATATATATGGAGAAAGTGAGAACTGCAGATGCTGGAGATCAGAGTCGAGAGTGTGTTGCTGATGAAGGGTTTATGCCCAAAAAGTCGATTCTCCTGCTCCTTGGATGCTGCTTGACCTGCTGTGCTTTTCCAGCAACACATTCTTGATACCATATATATCTTTGATTTACTAAATCAGGATTGGGGATTGAATCTTCAAGGCTAAAGTTAAATAGCTTTCAGAGGCCAGCATCAAGTTTCATATTGAAAACAGCAGCTATCCATTTAATGTGTACAATGGAATAATTTATATCAAATTTAAAAAAGATTATTTTTCTTTACTCAGACTTCCCTACAAGTTCATCTCTTTGTAAACCTCCATTACAACACAAGAAAAGTAATTTATTCCTTTCAATCTTTTCACTCCAGAAAAACTAGGACAGAAAAAACACTAGCCAGCAGACAGTGGGAAAAGATTAAAAATGCATTTGAGTTCCTGCCTTTGGTCAACCTTGCCAGATTCAAATAATCAATGGAAACTGCTAACCAGCCAGCAGCATCCCCTCGGACTCCATTTTGATTTAGCTCCCTTCTCTCCCCCACCTCCTTCAGCTTTGATGGTTTGTATTGCCCTTAATGGACTTTGCACCTAAATTATTCAATTGGAAACATGTTCATTTACTGGAGGTTGTTAACAGATTGAAAAAAGACCACAGGTAACTTGATGATGAGAGATAAAAGCCAGCAGCAGTCAATTAACTGGCTACTTTGGGAGCACTGCCAAATTCCTATGAGGATGGATGGGCCCCATACCATCATATCCATGGAGGTGGATTCCAGTGGCAGCCACAGTGTCAGAAAAGATATGTTTCTCTCTCTCCAGCAATTTTTTTTTCTGCCACAGAACTACTGGTGCAGTTTCAGATTATCCTGTGGTACGATCCCCTTTATAACGACAAACTGAAGGTTATGATCATGAATAATTTCATATTTCAAACATATACAAACACACCTACAACCACCTTAATCGGATGGCCATGCAACATCATCGCTAATGGGACATATTTTTGGTCCCAATTTTAAAATAAAATCCCGAAAGGCAGTATAAGTTTACCCATTAACTCCTATACAGGCCACAGACATCCCTTTATGTGCAAGAGTTACTGAGCCAGTCAGGATAGCTAGTTCCAGTTCTACCTTTACCTTATAATTCCATACCTGTACTAAGTTCTCGTGACACCAATTTGGATAGCAATCAAAAGCAAGCAGATTTTCCTAAACTAGGGCAGTACAACATGTCAACTTCCATTCTTGCACAGGTCACTTCAACTCAACACAGATGAGGCATTGAACATTATCATCTGAGGCATACAGACCCAAAGTGCACAATATTGCCTTTAGCTATTAGGAAACTGGTAAGCATAAACAGAGCCAGTTTAAAGTAAAATGCATAACTGATTAAGCCATACCTGTTTTTTTCAAAAAAAGTTAAAACTGAATTTTAAAGAGTTCACAAAGTCCAGAGGATTGTTGAATGAAAAATATGTGCATATGTCACAAGTGGTCTTAAATAAATCACCTGTCCTAATGCATTTATAAGAAAATAACTGATTGAGAAATTTACTTAAAAAAAAGATTTTTTGCATGTCAAGGAAGAATGGCACAACACGGATTTAATAAGATATAATGAACAAATAATGAATAATAAAAACCTCAAAATCACAAACATTCAGCAGAACAGAGCATATTTCAAAACTGCCAAATCCCAGCCAGAAATTTACATAATAATGTGATTTAAGATACCCAGAGGTTCAGTATTTTAAAAAATCAGAAGCACTTCTACCGAAACTGATAGCTTCAGAAAAAAGTTCAATTAATTGCTCATTGGGGGTACAAAACCATCACTCGTGCTACATCAAAAGGATTCAATCATGTGCTGCAGTAAAATGCACTTAGAATTTGGCATGCAGTGCAGAAGTGTGGAGATCCTCTACTCATTCTTAATGAAAATTGATACCTAGACAATAGTTTATGCAAATAAATCACGTACATTATACTTAATTGCCACTGAAGTCAACTTTAAATCTATAAAAGCAAAAGTAATCTTGAAACATAACTGTTTTAATATTATGGAAAACACCATAATTTCCTTTTAAAGCCTCCTAAATATTTTATCCTGATTAAATCTTTAATCACTTGCAATATCTTCAGCAGAGCAATCCTCCTTCTGCCAGGCACAGATTTATGTAGGAATGCGGTTTCTAAGATATTCCAGGACCGCAGCTGTTCCTCTGGCCAAGATAGCTGCCCTCGGATTACGAAATGGATTTCCTTCAAGTAGGAGTGTTCTACATGAAAGAAAGTGGCACATTTGAACACTGGAAAATATACAGCTTAAAGACAGATATGTTGTTATACGACCTATGGAACTCGTGGGACGAAGGAAGATACAAAACTCTGCTTCAAAGAGATCTGTTTGGAAAAATACTAACTATAAGAGGCAACTACTGGAAGGTGAGAAAGAAATCTGCTTGAAATATCCACTCAGCTGCTAAGAGACACAACATAAGCTTAGCAATCTTTTGGTCGCTCTTCATTTTACATTGCTGTGCAGAACTGCTTAGATCTATACTGCAAGTCTCATGACAAAGAATGGTAAGGAATTCAATCCTATCCAATATTTCACTGACCATCCTGAGCAGTCTACTTTGGATGTATCCATTAGGTCAAAATGACTTAACATATCTATAACAGCTACTTAAATTTCATATTTTATATTTTTGGGAATGGCTCCTTGTTACATTTTTCCCAAATCAACTCTATATGTGGATCCTAGAGACATAAGATGTCACTTAGCAAAATGAGGCAGGGCAGGTGACTGAGGTGTCAGTGGGAGTGCACTTTGGGATCAGTGACCATAATTATATTAGTCTTCAAACAGTGATGAAAAAGGAGAGACTAAAAAGTTGAAGTTCTAAATTGGAGGAAGGCTAATTTTGACGGTATTAGGCAAGAACTTTCAAAAGCTGATTGGGGAAGAGGTTAACAAGTAAAGGGACGGCTGGAAAATGGGAAGCCTTCAGAAATGAGATGATGAGAGTCCAGAAACAGTATATTCCTGTTAGGGTGAAAGGAAAGCTGGATTACTTGAGAAATTGAGGTTTTGGATAAGAAAAAGAAGGATGTACAAGTCAGATATAGACAGGAGAGATCGAATGAATCATTAGAAGAGTACAACGGCAGTATACTCAAGAGTGAAATAAGGAGGGCAAAAAGGAGATATGAGATAGCTTTGGCAAAGAGGGTTAAGGAGAATCGAAGATGATTTTATGAATACATTAAGAACAAAAGAGAAACTAGGAAGAGAATAGGGCCCCTCAAAGATCAGCAAAGCAGCCTATATGTGGAGCCACAGGAGATGGGGAAGATAATAAATGAGTACTTTGTATCAGTGTTTACTGTGGAGAGGGACATGGAAGATACAGAATGTGGAGAAATAGATGGTGACATCTTGAAAAATGCCCATATTACCAAGGTGGTGGCGCTGGATATCTTGAAACGCATAAAGGTGGATAAATCCCCAGGACCTGATCAGGTATATCCTAGAACTCTATGGGAAGCTAGGGAAGTGATTGCTGGCCCCCTTGCTGAGATATTTGTATCATTGGTAGTCAGAGGTGAGGTGCTGGAAGACTGGAGGTTGGCTGACGTGGTGCCACTGTTTAAGAAAGATGGTAAGGAAAAGCCAGGGGACTATAGACCAGTGAACCTGACATTGGTGGTGGGCAAAGGGAATCCCGAGGGATAGGATGTACATATATTTGGAAAGGCAAGGACTGATTGGGGATAGTCTGCATGACATTGTGTGTGAGAAATCATGTCTCACGAACTTGATTGAGTTTTTGAAGAAGTAACAAAGAGCACTGATGAGGGCAGAATGGTAGACATGATCGATACGGACTTCAGTAAGGTGTTTGACAAGGTTTCTTTATGGGAAGCTGGTTAGCAAGGTTAGATCTCATGGAATAGAAGAACTAGCCATTTCGATACAGAACTGGCTTGAAGATAGAAGGGTGGTGGTGGAGGGTTGCTTTTCAGCCTGGTGGCCTGTGACCAGTGGCGTGCCACAAGGATCAGTGCTGGGTCCACTGCTCTTCCTTGTTTGTGTAAATGATTTGAATGTGAGCATAAGAGGTACGGTTAGCAAGTTTGCAGATGACACCAAAACTGGAGGTAGAGTGGACAGTGAAGAAGGTTACCTCAAAGTACAGCAGGATCTTGAACAGATGGGCCAATGGGCTGAAGAGTGGCAGATGGAGTTTAATTTAGATAAACAGGTGCTGTATTTTGGAAAAGCAACTTAGAGCAGGACTTATACACTTATTGGTAAAGTCCTGGGGAGTGTTGCTGAACAAAGAGACCTTGGAGTGCAGGTTCATATTTCCTTGAAACTAGAGTCGCAGATAGGTAGGATAGTGAAGGCGGTGTTTGGTGTGCTTTCCTTTATTGGTCAGAGTATTGAGTACAGGAGTTGGGAGGTCATGTTGCGGCTGTACAGGACATTGGTGAGGCCACTTTTGGAATATTGAGTGCAATTTTGGTCTCCTTCTTATTGGAAGGAAGTTGTGAAACCTGAAAGGGTTCAGAAATAATTTTCAAGGATGTTACCAAGGTTGGAGGATTTGAGCTATAGGGAGAGGCTAAATAAACTGGGACTGTTTTCCCCAGAGGAGAAAGTGAGGACTGCAGATGCTGGAGATCAGAGCTAAAAATGTGTTGCTGGAAAAGCGCAGCAGGTCAGGCAGCATCCAAGGAGCAGGAGAGTCGACGTTCCGGGCATAAGCCCTTCTCATGCCCAAAACGTCTATTCTCCTGCTCCTTGGATGCTGCCTGACCTGCTGCGCTTTTCCAGCAACACATTTTCAGCACTGTTTTCTCCAGAGCATTGGAGACTGAGGGGTGTCCTTATAGAGGTTTACAAAATCACGAGGGGCATGCATAGGATAAATAGACAAGGTCTTTTCCCTGCGGTTGGGGAGTCCTGAACTAGAGGGCATAAGTTCAAGGTAAGAGGGGAAAGATATAAAAGGAACTTTTTGATATTAAAGGTCAGGATATCTGGTCAGCATGGATGAGTTGGACCGAAGGGTCTGTTTCAGTGTTGTACATCTCTATGACTCCATTATTTGGCTTTGTTCCCTTTCAGGTAAAATTTAATTACTCATCATCTACTTTTCTTTGCTAAATCTAATAATTTTCTTTGTCAATTTCATTAAAATAATGTTGCTGGTTTAATTTCTTGAAAGAAAGTAAATGATTTTAAATAATTCATGTCTAAATACCATCAATTATATAACCAGATAATTATTTTTTAGTTTTAAAATTTTATAACAAATTTCTCTTCATGCCACGAATCCATGGAATTAATTGTAATTCACTTATGCAATTGATTCACTGATACTCCAATCACTAAATCAACATCCAGCAGATCCATCACCAGTCTATGATGGCTACAGGATATACTATCTACAGTTGCAGGTCAGCAGCTGGCCACAATTATTTCAACAGAAGCTCTTTTCTGTGAACTTTACCACTGAGAAAGTCAAGAGCAACATAACCTCCAAGAGAACAACATCTTGATTTCTACATATCTTGGCACCCCAATACTAAGTTAAGATCCTAGGATTCCCTACCTAACATCACAATTAAGGAGAAAGCACCTCTTCCAGAGCAACTATGAAAGAGGAGAAATTGCTGCCTTGCTAACATCCAAGAATAAATATACATTAAAATAAACTTCAATCACAAAAGCTACTGAAATGAGCAAATTAAGTTGTATGAGATCGTGTGGTGAATTATAATACAGGTACATTTAGTAATAGCATGCTGTTAACTGATGAACCAATTAAAAACACAAAAATTGTTAAATCAACATTAGGAACTTGAATTGCAATTGTATTTTTAAGCTATTTTAAGGCTAATCTTAAGAGGACTGCAGAAAGATATGATTAGGTTAAGCAAGTGGGCAAAATCTTGGCAGATGGACTTTATGTGGGAAAATGTGAGGTTATGCACTTTGACAGGAAGAAAAGACAAGCCAAATAGTATTTAAATAGAGAAAGACAGCAGAAAGTTACAGGATAGAGAGAATTGGGAATCCATATCCATGAATCACAAAGCGAGCAAGCATCCAAGTTCATGGGTAATAAGGAAGGCAAATAGAATATTGACCTTTTTTCAAAGGGAATAGAATACAAAGATAGGGAGATTTTGCTAAAACTATACAAAGCACTAGAACAACCAGTTAGAATATTATGAAATAGTTTCCATCCCCTTATTCAAAAGAAAGATATACTGTCACTGGAGGCAGTCCAGAGAAGGTTCACTAGATTGATACAAGGGATGAATGAACTGTCTTAACAGGAGAGGTTGAGTGGTTGGGCCTTTACTCATTTGAATTTCAAAGAATGAGAGATTGAGATTTATAAAAGATTCTTAGGGACTTGACAGGATAGATATGAAGGTTGTTTCCTCTTGTGGGACACTCTAGAATCAGATGGCAAAATCTCAGAATAACGGAATACACATTTAAAAACAGAGATGAGGAGGAATGTTTTCTGTAAGAGGGTAATTCATGACTGCAGAAGGCTTTCAAGGCTCAGTTGTTAAGAAGATTCAAGGCTGAGAGAGATTTTTAATTAGTAAGGGAATCAAGTGTTATGGGGTCAAGGCATGAAAGTGGGGTTAGGATTATCAGATCACCCATGTTCTCACTGAATGGCAAGGCAGACTCAATGGCCTACAATTTCTGCTCCTGTGTCTTATGATCTAATCAGGTCTTTGTATCTGAAATGAATCTTTAAAAATGTATATCACAGTTTTAAAAGAGCAAAGAATTCAGTGCACTGTGCCTAAGTTGGCAGCCCTCTTGTCTCATTGTCAGAAGATTGGGAGTTCAAGTTAAACTCCAGAAATATGACAAAAATCTAGGTTGATGCTTCACTGCAGTATGAAGGGACTGCCCCTCTATCAGAGGTGCTATCTTTCAGACGAGACCTTAAACCAAGGCTCTGACAGATGGCTGTAAAATATCCCCATGGCACTTAATCTGAAAAGCAAAGGAGTTGTCCTCCCTGTCCTGTCTGATAGTTGACTCTATCAACATTTAAACTGATTATCATTTGTCATTTTTGGGAATTTGTTCGGTCATAAAATCAACTGCAATGCTTCCTACTTTGTAACAGTGACCATGTTTCAAAAAGTACTGCACTGGCTGTAAAGCACTTTGATAAATCCTGTGGTTATAAGGTAATACTCAAAACAGAATAGTATTTAAAATGGAGAAAGCTGCATGTTGTGTTACAGAAGGTCCTGAATGCCCTGTACACAATATTAGAATGCAGGTACAGCAAGTAATTAGGAAGATAAATGGAATGTTGACTTTTATTGCAAGGAGGATGAAGTGAACTGCAAAGGGCATTCGTGAGACTGCACCATAGGTATTGTGTACAGTTTTGATCACCTTAATTGGAGAGTGATGTATTAGCAGCAATTGGCGAGAAATTAAGTAAATTTTCCAGGTTGCCTTACAAGACAAGACTGAAGAGGTTCACACTATACTCATTGGAGTTTAGAAGAAAAATAGATTACCTTATTGAATCACAAAAGGTTGAGGCTTAACAAGCAAATGCTGAAAGAATCTTTCCCTTTTAGGAGAATTAAAGCAAGGGGGCATAGTTTAAAAACAAGGGGTCTTTCATTTAAAACAGAGACCAGGAGGAACTTATGACCTAAAGGATTGCTAGTCTTTGTAATTTTCTTCTCCAGGCAGCAGTAAAGGCTTGGTCTTTGAATACATTCAAAGCTATGTCCTTTGCAGATCTGAATCATGATCACAATCAGGTTAAGTCAGAAGTCACATGACACCAGGTTATAGTCCACCAGGTTTATTTGAAATCACAAGCTTTCAGAGCGCTGCTCCTTTGTCAGGTGAATGTCCTGACTTCACATCACGAAGGAGCAGCACTCTGAAAGCTTATAATTTCAAATAAACCTGGTGGACTATAACCTGCTGTCGTGAGACTTCCGACATTGTCCACCCCAGTCCAACACTAGTGCATCCATAACATGCCAATCAGATTAGTCATGATTTTATTGAATTTCAGAGGTCTAAAGGGGTGAATGGCCTACTCCTGTTCTTATTTCTTATGACGTTCGTCCCTTTTCATCATTATGAAATAAACACCAGTGCTAAAAAAGATTAGCTGAATCAATACAGCATAACTAAATCTACAACAATATCTTTTTGCATAGTAAAGGTATTTTACAAAATTTACATAATTGAATGGTGGAACAGGCTTGAGGAGCCAAGAAGCCTACTTCTGCTCCTAACTAAAGTTTTGATTATACATATGTAACTCATTTACCTTAGGTTTACGCAGCTCCCCAGTTCTGGTGGGACCTGCATTAAATCATTATTCTGCATGTCCAGTGTAGTCAGTTTGTCAAGCTGCATCAATTGGAATGCATCAATTGAGCCCATCTGATTATTACTGATAAGAATAGTTTCTAGTGCTGGAATATGGTATAAAGCATTAGGGAACTCCTTAAACCTGAAGACAGAACACAAAACATATGCTAAACAAGAAATCAAGAATATATAATTTAACTGAGTATTTTTTTACTATGGTATTTGAAACAAAATGTTATAGAGCAACAAACGTTTTAACAACTTGATATACCAACTCAGTTTAAACAATTTACACTTCAATTTAATTTACTGAGTAACTGATCAAATCTTACTCAATTAACAAGATCACCAATTCTGAAACAAAAACAGAAATTGCTGAAAAAGCTCAGCAGGTCTGGCAGAAATCAAAGCTAATGTTCTGGATCGAGTTGTGCTTCCTTGGAAGGGTCACTCAACCCAAAACATCAACTTTGATTTCTCTGCACAGATGCTGCCAGGCCTGCTGAGCTTTTCCAGCAATTTGTTTTTGTTTCTGATTTATAACATCCGCAGTTCATTCGGTTTATATACATTTCTGAAACTAACCCTACCCCAAACAGTTGGCTATCTTACCATACATTTTATATGACATTGCAAAATGCTTTAAAAATTAAATAATTATAATAGGCAGATAGCTCTTTTAGCTTAGCTCTACAAGAAAGCTTTCCAGTTCAGTGGATACAGAGTGCACACCAGTAGGAAGAGTGGGTCAGGGTGGACAAGTATAAATCAAGTGTATTTTCAAAATGTTTTTAGAAGCAAGAGAGGAACTAGCCAAGTGAAGATTCAGAGGTAAGGGATTCTAGAGAATGGGAAAGTATGAATGAAGCTACAGAGAAGAGAACAGCAAAAATGGAAAATAAGAAGTGATGGGCTAATAGAGACTGTATACATGAATACAGAGCTGAAGGAAATCATTGTGCGGCAAGGATGAGTATGTGGAGTGATTTGAAGAAATGTCTGTAAGTCCTAAAATCAAATCTTAGTGATATACAATAAACAAGGGGAGAGACCAGTAGTGACTGGATCCACATTGTGCATTCTGGGTGAACTGTAGTTTAGAAATGTTCCAGCAAAAGAAGCATTGCCAAATCCATTACAGAATGATAGATAAACAGATTACGATTTCAGATAGGAAGAACAGTTAAAGGGCAGAGGTGAGCTACTTGTAGAACTAAGATCAGGAGAGGTTGGCGATAATGCAGTAATTGGAGAGAAATAATCAAGTGATAGCCTCACAAAAGAAAAAAATTGAGTAAAGATGGAGGAGGAGAGAGAAAAAGGAAGATAGAGTATGAAGATGGGTCATTGATTAAGTGTAAAAGATATGAAGTCTCAGGAGATACACGGAACCAATCTCATTAATCTAGGCAATTTACACAGGTATCCAACAGCTGCTCATTTGCAATTGCTCCAGGTATCAATTGGATTAAGTGTTACTCAGTTTAAGCTACAAGAGAGGTACTTGTGGTACAGTGGTACCTCTGAACAAGGAGGCCTGACTGACACTAACCAAAATCCTTTCACCTGGCTAACTTGCAACCAACAGAGTGGAATAGTCATCCCATGAGTCTTAACTGGGTTCACAAATCCACCCTGCCCTCACCCACATTTCCTGAAACAATGAGAACAAGAGAAATAAAGTAAACAATTATAACTGCATGTAATTTTGCAGATTCTTGCAAAGTTCACATTTTTTAAAATTTTCTTTTGAAAACAGACAAAAAAAGTAAATTTTGTTAATTTCTACAAATGGCAGAGTTTTAGCATTTCAGATTGAATGCCATCAGTAATTAAATGATACAGGCCTTTAAAATCAGCAACTTACTGCTTGTTGTTAGCATAAAATAATTGCTCATAATTGCAAATGTTTTGTGAAGTTTGAAAGCAGGTTCAAATCAGAATTAGTAATATGTAATAAGTAATATTTTGCTAAAATGTCACAGGATTATATGCCCAAATAACCAGGCAAACTCTCAAATGGCATGTTATTTTGCTGCATCAATCCACAAATATCCCCTGCATGTTTTTACTCATCACCTCCAGGTACCTGTTTCACAAGTAAATGAACAGACAAAAATATTGTAGCATAGATAATAATAATTATTATTCTGCTAATATTGTTTGGTGAGGTGGGGAGAAAAGGAAAAGAGGAGAAAGATAAAGCAAACCAGATGGGATGAGAATGAAATGTTTCTCCACATGGTACAGCCTTGGGTGTGTGGCCTTAGCTAGTGGGTTATGCTCTTACAAATTTGAAGGTGCAAAATTGTCAGAATATTATTTCCTACAGCTTGATTTTGTACATTAAAGCGTGCCTCACTTCTTTCACTTCAGTACTGGCAGCCGTGCCTTTAATTGTCTACTCAGCATGATATGAGCTTGCATCCCTATGAGCTGCCCTTTCTTCCATTAGGTTTTCCTCTTATACCTATGTTTTCAACCAAGCATTTGTTCATCTACCTTAATGTCAAATTCTTTGGATACAGTGTAACTTTTTTTGTCTGATTACACAGCTGTGAAGCACTGCAAAACGTATTGCAATCTTTAAGGCACAATAGTCATCAAAGTAATGTTATCATTTGCACAAAGACCAAATACTGTTAGCTGGACTTTATATATAAATGTACAATACTGTACTGAATAAGACGCAATATTTACATTGCTTTTCTCAGCACAGCGGATAGAAACCATGTTAGATACTGCATGCAGACAAACAAATTCAAATGCAATCCTGAGAAATGAAAAGATAATATTTATATCCATCGTCCAAAGAAGGAAACTTGAATTATTTAAATTATTTAAAAGCTAGTGACATTTGAAAATACTAACCTGTTAAAAGAAAGGATTACAATTTGCAAATGCTGTAGTTGTTTTATTTCCATTGGCAGGGAAGTCAAAAGATTATTTCTTAAGAAAAATAATAAGTGATATTATTAGTGACATTTACTGCTTTTTTGCCTTTTTCAAAAAATAAGAAAAGCTTGATTTTACTTTATGAACCAAATCTTCTAACTCAAGGAAGTTTTCAATATCTTATCAATCATTTTCTTTTTGAAAGCGGAGCACAAAACTCAAAACCAAACATGCGTAGTTTAAAAAATCCTTAATCATAGAACGGATTTATATGATATACTGATATAATACACCTTTAATTATTAAAATTATACTTCAATATCAAATTAACTTATCTGCACTCTTTGTTTAGACTACAACTTCCATACGTTTGGGTAGACAAAATATTCCTAAAGACAGAAACTTCACTGTTCTACTGATGGGCCTCATCTGCACCCTATTAGACAGTTCGGTGGTCTAATCATTTGTTAACTTATTTTTCTAATCAACCTGTTTACAGATGTTATTACACATCACTGGAGCAATATAATTCTCTGTACGCTTAGAATTACATTTATTAGAGGTGAATTCTATCATATATAAATGCTCCATAAGACAGCTACCCACCAACCCCCACCCCAATTCACGTTTATAATTAATTTGATTAGTGAGTGCAGTCCGCCTGCTCGTTAAAGATACTTCCCTTGCTTAGTTGTACCTGTACCCCTCTCATCCATGGCCTTCTGTCATTGTTGTCAGTCAACATACTGGGAGATAACCAATGTTGCATAAGGATAGCTTTCACTGCATTTTCCACTCATTAAATGGGTCTGCTACCCAAATAAATAAAATGCATTTTTAGTCTGTTAACCTGACAGACAGAGGACCAGATGCACTAATATGGATTTATAAAAAGGCTCAATTTCCAAAAAACATTCCAGAAGCAGAATAAGTACATACTTATTTTGAGAACACTATGAACCAAAAAGAAAGATCATGCAACTTTTTAAAAAAATGAAAACTGTATTGTTTCTTATGATTAATATCAAAGCAGAAAAGTCTTATAATTGAACAATTAATTATTTGATGAAGAATCAAAATTTATGTTTGGTCTTTTTATTTCCATCTCCACCAAAGCTCCTTTTGCTCTGTACTACATATTCAAAATCCACCTTTGCTCATTTACTTATGACTGAAGAGTATTCTTCAAGATAGAATTCCTCTGGGAAGCTGTAGCTTCCATTTACAAAATGACTGATGAAAAATGTAGACATAGACTAAATTCCAGAGTGTGAAATCTACACTTAGAATTACACTTATTAGAGCTGAATTCTATCATATATAAATGCTGGCAGTCCAAAACTTAAATATTACTAAAAGATCAGAAGTTGAACTATTTGTCTTGCTTTCATCGAAACTAAGACACAAGAAGAATCGAATAAACGTGAGTCCATTTTAGAGGACGCCAATTGGTTGGGCCATATTTGACATGGAGGTACAGCAAAACAGGTAATTTTCTTAATTTTCAGATTCTGTAAGTAGATTCTGTTGATCAGAGTATTAACATGGAGGTGCAACAGATTTTGGCTGCTTCCAGGACCTTTTAAAAGACACAACATATTTATAAATTCCTTTTGATTATATGAAACAGGGTCCTGAGTATTTACGTATGGAACTTCTAACACACAAACACATCACACTGTGGACCTGGTTGATGACCGTAAATTGGTTTCTGGTGAACCACTAGCACAGATTCATTTTAGAAATGATTTCCAAAAGCAGAATCATATCTAAAAGGAGGATATACTTTTGAGGCTATTAAGCATAAGCTATTTGAGTGTGAGCAGCTGCCACCAGCAGCAAATGATCAACAGGACGTATTTGATTTGGTTTGCTAATTGTTGGGATATTCAATTGACATGCCTGATATCACACCAGCACTGGAGTTCATGGATCACATTATTAATTTGTGTTCTTTTAGACTTGATGGCAACATCCTGTTAATGGAAAAAACCACTCATGGATTTACTGCATAGAAATAGCGTGAGATGCCTATTATTCAAATTTATGAGACATCGCCTCATTCCATGGTAATCAGAGGTAGGTTGGGTATCGCTCAGAGCCAAAAGTAATGTATAAGTAATGATTTGATGTGGATATTCACTTTATGAAGGATTGTTTCAATATGCTTTAACTGAATGAGCAGACAGCTCGGACCCGACTTATAAGATTATGAGAACAAGACTGATTTTGTGGCATGTAGGCTGTGAGAATTCCACCATGTAGACTGACTGAGAAAAGTATGTTTTTCATTAGTTTGGAAATCATTATTACATAATCTGAACAATGCTAAGAGTTACACTGGAAAAAATTTAAGATTATCAGCAGGGCCTGCAGTGTGATACATTTGTGTACTAGAAGCTCCATACATAAATACTCAAGACTCTGTTTTATGCAGGCAAAATAAATTTGTACATACATTGTACATTTTTCAAAACCAAAGAAGGGTCAAGGAGGCTGCCAAACTTCACCACATTGTTAGGACAGCACCCTGACTAACCTCTTTACTCAGAGTTGTTAGGTTTAAAATGTGCTGGCTGGGAGAGTAATGTAGGTAGAAACTGTAGGAGGTTTCAAAATATTGCTGGATATATGTTTGAAAGTGATGAATTTAGAGGGCTTGGAGATTTAGGCTGGAGAATGGGACTAGCTGGGTAGTTCTTTCAGGAGCCAGTACATACAAGGTGGGCTGAATGGCCTCATTCTGTATTGTAAATTGAGATTTAAGAATTATGACTTCCAATTCAAACTGACAGTTAACAGTTCTTGCTGCATCTCCATACCAATAATGGCCTAACCAAATCAGAACCCTTTTCCTAGTCTGTATAAAATGGTGTTTCTTTTTCCTCCCTTAAGTATGTTTCTTGTATCTTCTGATGAAAGCAAGATGAAAAGCTTCAAATTCCTCTTAGCTATGTTTAAATTTTAATATACTAGGCAGGTTCATTTTTGGTGATATTAAGCCTTCCTTCATCACTCTAATATGCATCTTACACAATTTAAAATGTGGCATTAGCACATGGGGTTTTGGTCTAAAAAAACAAGAGAACTCATTTTAGTGAAAATGATTACTTCTAACTCCAAAGTTAGAAATTAAATAACAACAAAAACATAAAAGAATTGGCAACAACTTAGCATACCTAAGATCCAGATGAATCAGGAACTCCAATGTGCAAAGTTCTAAAGAAACAGAACTAAGCTTGTTGAAACCAAGATTTACATCCGTGACAGTGGCCTTAAATTCTGAAATCCTGTATGGCAAGACAACATTCAATAATACTATTGACATCTTAGTATCTTCTTCAAAAACACATGTTTGACTAGTATGTCACATATAATTTTTATAGCACAAAATAGAATTAGAGTCTTCTTTCCTTTCTGACCCTACCAACATTGCTAAATTTTAAATCCATAGCCGTCGCTGTAGAGTGTCGTTAGCATAACATTCTTTTGCAATGCTATTTTGAAGCTCTAAAACTAAATAGTTTCCCTGATTCTGAGCTTTATTAAAATGGAAACCAACCACTTGTTGCAATATTTTATAAAAATCGGCATTTTTGAGAAAACAAAAATTAAAATTGAAGGTAGTGATTGCATGTCACACTGGAAAATATGTGAAGTTGTTTTCTTTGGCAAGAAACATGAAAAAGCAGAGTTTCACTTACATAGAGAACAACTGCAGAATTCCAAGGTGCAAAGAGATTTAAGTGCTCTAATGCAATAATGTACAAGTGCAGCACATAATTAAGAAGGCTAATCACATGGTATCCTTTGATATGAGAGGTACTCGACACAAAAGAAAGGATGTTATAACTCAGCTAACCAAGGGATTGATGGTGACTCCATCTCAAATGCTACATGCAGTCTTGACCTCCTAAGGAAGGATACAAGTGCAATAGTGGCAATTCAGAAAAGGTTTACTGGGGTGATTTACTAGAATGAGTAGGTGATCTCCTCAGGATAGGTTATTTCCACTGGATTTTAGAAAAACAAAAGATGACTTGATTAAAGTTTATAACATCCTGAAGGGTCTTGAGAAGGTGAACATGTAAAAGATGTTTCTTCTTGTGGATCAGTCCACAACTAGGGAACACTTAAATTGTGTGTGTGTACGTGTGCATGCGCACACGCACGTGAGAGATGGGGATATTTTGTTTCCTCCGAGGGTTGTGCAACTTCGGAACTTTGTCTCAGAGGAGATGGGGTTACTCAACATTTTTAAGGCACAGGCAGATGAATTCTTGTTCAGTGAAGAAATCAAAAGAAATAGAAGGCAATTGGGAATGCCAAGTTTGAAACACAAACAGATCAGCCATGATCTTATCAAGTGACAGAACAAGCCAAAGGGGCTAAATTCTACTTCTGCTCCTATTTCATATCTTTGTTATCCATGGACATTTTCAATATTTAAAGTGAAATTGAGTGTTGAGGAATTAACTTGAAAGTGTTGTCCAATCTGAAAGGAGGGAGAACAGTGGAATAAATATTACATAACATGCCTTAGATGATAATGGCATTAACACATGAACAACCTTACCCATCCTATTACTGAAATAATTTTTTAAGCAATTTGTTCTTGGAATTTTACTCATGTGCTACCTCATTTACTCATTTTCTCCAATATGAGTGTGGCTTTTACTTTATTCTTCAACCTTTTTGAAGTGGCTAATATTCATGTGCAGCTGTTCAACTGCTAATGGGGACATCAACGTTGAGTTGGATCTGTTCTCACTCAATGTCTGCATACACAGGGTTTTCATTTCTTATACAATGATCTGCACTCAAATCCTAAACCTCCTTACCTAAAGAGTGATATGAATGTGAAACTTGCTACCACAGGTAACAGTTGAATTGATTGGTATAAATGCACTTACTGGAAAACAAGACAAGCATTTGAGGGAGAAGAAAGTAGACTCTTATAATGGTAGATTTAGATGAGAAAAAGAGAAAAGAAAACGCAACCAGAGCATCTGGCAGATTGTTTGGGCTGAAAAGCCTGTTTCTGTGCCACATATACATTTTCCAATTTCAACTCTAATTCAGCAATCCTGTGGTAAGCCATGAAGCTTCTAGCACTACACATTCTAAGGTAAGTTAAGTACCAAGCAATAACTCCTTCAATGGATGGACTGGATGGACTCATTCAGCAAAAGGGGACTGGAAATATGCTCATTAAACCAGATTTTCCTCTGTGGCCCATTGTTTTAAGGAACTCTAATATATGCATAATCATTCAGAAATAAATTTTTACTTACAGTATTTATTTTAAAAGAATGGGCTGCATGTGAATATAATTAGCTTATTTTAAATGCTCTTCTGTAGATGAAAAGTATTTTTAAAATCTAAATTAATGCAATATCCAAAAAAAAGTTGAGACTAAGTGCATCAAAACGCCTTTTTAAACTCTGCTAACCTACCACTTAATACTCTACACTCACACTAAGAAAAAAAAAATCACATTGCTCAAGGCTTTTAAGATATACCGAGAAGGCACTCCAGTAAGTAAGTTTTTACTCAAGTTCACAGTTGTGATGGGAACTCCATCAGCGGCATCAAACACTGCATCAGGAACAATGGTCGCTTTCCTGTCACTAAACAAAGGAAAACAAAATGTTTAGTTTACTTTGAAATTTAAGTTGAGGGGAAAAATTCTAAATCTACTTACTAAAATATATACTTTAAAGTAATTATATACAATGCTAACTTCATGTGCATGATTCTTTAACTTATGAGGTAAAGTTTTCTATTGAAGCAGCCAAACTGTCAAAGCATAATTTATGTTCCCAAACACCAAAGAAGATTTATTAAGAATGATTGAAAGGTGTAAAGTGGTGGCACAACTTAGGTGCAGTACAACTCAGCATTTGAACCACTTTTATTTCAAATAAAATCTCATGTATTAGCAATTTGTTTTTGTGGTATACTGATACAGCTGTTTGCCTATTGTTTGAATTTGTTGAAAGCTTGGGAGTTTGTTGCTCAATGTTTTCTGAATGTCTTATTGTTTTGAAAGCTGACTGTGTTCATTGAAAGTTCTTGTTAGTACACATCTCAGGATTTGGAAAATATTGATAAGTTATATTTTCTCCATCACCACAGGATATGAGTTAGTTCACATTTATCTTCTATGTATTAATATCCAACCTCAGCCACGTGATTGCCAGAGGACATAGATGGAGAGTTACAATGGCTTTGCTAATATATAGTCCATGGTTACTTCAAAAATAGCACTGTGGAGGTGACAGCATAGTGGTATTGTTGTTGGAGTAGTAATTCACAGTAGATGGTGGAATTTGAAATCCAAAAATAAAATCTGGAATTAAAAGTCTAATTTTTTTTAAAAAACATGATTGTTCTAAAATCTGATCTAGTTCGTTAACGTCATTAATAGAACATAGAACATTACAGTGCAGTACAGGCCCTTCGACCCTCAATGTTGCGCCAACCTGTGGAACCAATCTGAAGCCCAACTATCCTACACTATTCCATTTTCATCCATATGTTCATCCAATGATCATTTAAATGGCCTTAAAGTTGGTGAGTCTACTACTTTTGCAGGCAGGGCATTCTATGCCCTACTTCTCCATTAATAAAGAAACTACCTCTGACATCTGTCCTATACCTATCACCCCTCAATTTAAAGCTATGTCCCCTTGTGCTTGCCATCGCCATCACAGGAAAAAGGCTGTCACTGTCCAACCTATCTAACCGTCTGCTTATCTTTTGTCTCGTTTAAGTCACCGCTCAACCTTCTCTCTAATGAAAACAGCCTCAAGTCCCACAGCCTTTCCTCATAAGACTTTCCCTCCAAAGAGGTAACATCCTAGTAAATCTCCTCTGAACCTTTGCTAAAGCTTCCACATCCTTCCTATAATGCGGTGACCAGAACTGTATACAATACTCCAAATGCAGCCGGACCAGAGTTTTGTACAGCTGCAGCGTGACCTCATGGCTCCGAAACTCAATTCCTCCACCAATAAAAGCTAATACATTGTATGCCTACTTCACAACCGTAGTCAATTTGGGTGGCAACTTTCAGGGATCTACATATATGGACACCGAGATCTCACTGCTCATCTACACAAACACGAATCTTACCATTAGCCGAATACTCTTTATTCCTGTTGCTCCTTCCAAAGTGAATCATCTCATACATTTTTGCATTAAACTTCATTTGCCACCTCTCAGGGCAGCTCTGCAGCTTATCTACATCTGTCTGTAACTTATGTTAGGATGAGACGTGAAGGCTCAGTTAGGGCGCTTGAGAGTTACACGTTAGCCAGGAAAGACCTAAAGAGAAAGCTAAGAAGAGCCAGGAGTGGACATGAGAAGTCATTGGCAGATAGGACCAAGGAAAACACTAAAGCTTTCTATAGGTTTATCACGAATAAAAGAGTGACAAAAGTAAGATTAGGGCCAATCAAGGACAGTAGTGGGAAGTTGTGCGTGGAGTCTGAGGAGATAGGAGCAGCACTAAATGAATATTTTTCATCAGTATTCACACTGGAAAAGACAATGTTGATTAGGAGTATATTGATATACCGGTTACTAGACTGGATGGGATTGAGGTTCACAAGGAGGGGGTGTTAGCAATTCTGGCAAGTGTGAAAATAGATAAGTTCGATGGGCCGGATGGGATTTATTCTAGGATCCTCTGGGAAGCAAGGGAGGAGATCGCAGAGCCTTTTGGCCATGATCTTTATGTCATCATTGTCTACAGGAATACAGCCAGAAAGCTGGAAGGCAGCAAATGTTGTCCCCATGTTCAAGAAAGGGAGAAGGGGCAATCTTGGTAATTATAAACCAGTGAGTCTTAGTTTGGTTGTGGGTAAAGTGTTGAAAAAGGTTATAAGAGATATGATTTATGATCATCTAGAGAGGAATAAGTTGATTAGGGATAGTCAACATGGTTTTATAAAGGGTAGGTCTTGTCTCACAAACTTTAGAGTTCCTTTGTGACCAAACAGGTGGATGAGGGTAAAGTGATTGATGTGGTGTATATGGATGTCGGTAAGGTGTTTGATAAGGCTCCCCATGGTTGCCTATTGCACAAAATACAGAGGCATGGAGTTGAGGGTGATTTAGAGGTTTGGATCAGAAATTGGCTAGCTGAAAGAAGACATGGTGGTGGTCGATGGAAAATATTCAGCCTGGAGTTCAGTTACTAGTGGTGTACCACAAGGATCTATTTTTGGGCCACTGCTTTTTGTCATTTTTATAAATGACCTGGATAAGGGCATAGAAGGATGGGTTAGTAAGTTTGTGGATGAAACTAAAGTCGGTAGAGTTGTGGATAGTGCTGAAGAACGTTGTAGGTTACAGACAGATGTAGATAAACTGCAGAGCTGCCGAGAGGTGGCAAATGAAGTTTAATGCAGAAAAGTGAGAGATGATTCACTTTGGAAGGAGCAACTGGAATAAAGAGTATTCAGCTAATGGTAGCAACTTAGGGTTGGCTATTACCAGCAATAGAATATCTTCTACCATAATTTGTAACTTCATGGCCAGGAATATGCCCAACTCTATTATGACCATTCAAGCCAGGAGATCACCCTTCTTTAGTAAAGAATGCAGGAGGACAAACCCAGGAGAAGCATCAGACATACCTAAAAACGAGTCATCAACCTGGTGAAGCTACAACACAAAACTGCTTGCACACCAAACGGCATAAGCAGGAAGTGACAGTGTTAACTGGTCTGCAATTCTGTCACATCCAGTTGAGAGAAGTGGTGGTAAACAACTCACTGAAGGAGGTGGTTCCAAACTATCTTCATCCTCAAATCATTGCAGAACCAGCACATCATTGCAAAAAACAAGACTAAAGCATGTACTCCAATCTTCAGCCAGAAGTGCCAAGCAGCTGATGTACCTTTGCCTCCTCCAGACATCCCCAACATCGTAAACAACAGTCTTCAGCCAATACCATGATTGGGAAATGGCTGAAGGCACTTAATTGTACAAAGTTTATGGGCTTCAACATTTCAGCAATAACACTAAAGGCAACAAAGGACTGAAGACTGAAGGAAATAGAAATTAAGGCAAGGAAGAAAATGTGTGTGTTAATGACAAGTGTCAGGTAGAAAATAGAGAACCAAGAGGAATATCAAAGTTTCAGAGGGGAGGTGAAAAAGCATAGAAAAGTTGCAAAAAGGACTTACGGGAAAATACAGGCAGCTAACATAAAAAGGTATCCCAAAATTTTTGGCCATGTAAATAGCAAAAGGATGTTAAAGAGAGTGGGATCTATACAGAAAAAAAGGAAGGATGTACATCTGAGGGCAAGGGGCATGAATGAGGTGTTAAACGAATATTTTGCATCTGTCTTTACCAAAACAGAGAGAGAGGCCACCCAGGCCATGGTGACAGAAAGGAACTCAAGACACTAGAAGGCCTCAAAATCGATAGAGAATATGATGGATAGAAAAGTTGGATAGGATATTGATACTTGACAAGTCAACTTATTGGTAAGTTGACAAGGCACTGGGACTGGATGAGATGCATCCAAGGATTTTGAAGGAAGAAAGTGGATTTGCAGGGACAACCATTAAGTCTTCCCTAGACTCTGGGGAGGTGCCAGAAGACTTTAAAATTGCAAACATTGTGGCCTGATTCAAGAAAGGTTAATGATAAACCCAGTAATTACAGATTGGCCAGTTTAACTTCAGTGAGTGGGGAAACTTCCACAGACAATTATTCAGAATAGAATTAGTAGTTAATGGCAAAAGGTGGGTTGATTACAACCAAACAAATAAAGTCAGCATGGATTTCTGAAAGGGAAATCTTGTTTAACCAACTTGCTGGCTTAGTTTGAAGAGAGAAAAGAAAGGCTCAATGACAGAATCATTATTAACATGGTGAACATGGACCTGTAGAAGCCATTTGATAGTGTCACACATGCTACAAAGTCATAGAAATAAAAGTGTGTCGGTAGTAATATGGGTACAAAATTGGTTGAATGACAGGAAACAGAGTAATGGTCAATGGATATTTTTCAGGCTGGAGCAAGGTTTGAAGTGGAATTTCCTAGGGATCAATATTGGGATCCCTAGTTTTCCTTATATATATTAATGATCTCGGACTTAGTGTGCAGGGGACAAAGTTTGCAGATGTCACAAACTTAGAGGAACTATAAACTGTGAGGAGGACAAAGGAGAATTCCAGAAGGACACAGACAAGTTGGAGTCGGCAGATAGGTGGCAGAAGTGAGAGTTGACACATTTTGGTTGAAAAAACATTGAAAGACAATACAAAATAGGGGCACAATTCTACAGGAGTTGTGGGAGCAGAGGGACTTAGGCATATGTTTGCACAGATCATTGGCAGGACAGGTAGAGAAAGCATTAAGCAAAGCAAATAGTACTCTTGTTTTTATTAATAGGTACATCGAGTACAAGAGCAAAGAATAATGTTCAGCTTGTATAGGACTTTTGTTAGATCTTAGCTGGAATAGTGTGTGCTACGAAGAAATATGATTGAGGTTTACAAAATGATCAATGGGCTGGATAAAGTAGATAGGGAGAAACTATTCTCGCTCATAAAAAGGTACAAGAACAAAGAGGGTGTAAATTTAAAGTGATCTGTAAAAGAAGAAAAGCTGAAGTGAGGAAAAACATTTTCACTGAGTAGTTAGGACAGTAAAGCATTGGCTGGAAATGTGGCGGAGGCAGGTTTAGCTGATGTGCTCAAGAGGGCATTGGATGATTACTTGGATAAAAATAATATGTAATGATTCAAGGAAAAAGCTAGAGTTTGGTACTAGGCATGATGGTCATTTAATGAGCCAGTACATTGCACAACGGAAACAGAATAAACAGGCACTTCTGCCAGTCATTGTGAAGAATTACTGTGGAAATTCCAGAAACAATTTTTAAATATTTGGATTCACTTCAAGAACTCCTTTGATCCAGTACATAGAACATAGAAAAGTTCAGCACAGAACTGGCCTTTTGGCCCATGAAGTTTTGCCGAGGATTATTCCTAACCTAAAATAAAATAACCTAACCTATGCACCCCTCAATTCACTGCTATCCATGTGCATGTCCAGCAGCCGCTTAAATGTCCCTAACGACTCTGCTTCCACCACCACCACTGGCAATGCATTCCATGCATTCACAACTCTGTGTAAAGAGTCTACCTCTGAGGTCTCCTCTGTACGTTCCCCCTAATATCTTAAAACTATGACCCCTCATGCCAGTCAATCCTGCCTTGGGGAAAAAGACTCTGGCTATTGACTCTATCCATGCCTCTCATTACCTTGTATACCACGATCAGGTCGCCTCTCTTCCTCTTTCTCTCCAGAGAGAAAAGTCAGTGCTTAGTCAACCTCTCTTTGTAAGACAAGCCCTCCGGTCCAGGCAGCATCATGGTAAACCTTTTTTTCATCCTCTCCAAAGCCTCCGTATCTTTCCTATAATAGGGCAACCAGAACTGGACACAATATTCCAAGCGCGGTCTCACCAGGGTCTTCTAGAGCTGCAGTAAAACCTGGCGACTCTTAAACTCGATCCCCCTGTTAATGAAAGCCAAACCACCATATGCTTTCTTAACAACCCTATCCACTTGGGTGGCAACTTTGAGGGATCTATGCACTTGAACATCAAGGTCTCTCTGTTCCTCCACACTGCCAAGAATCCTGTTTTTAATCCTACATTCAGCATTCAAGTTCGACCTTCCAAAATGCATCACTTCGCATTTGTCCAGGTTGAACTCCATCTGCCATTTCTCAGTCCAGCTCAGCATCCTGTCTATGTCGGGCTGCAGCCTGCAACAGCCCTCGATACTATCAACGGCACCTTCAACGTTTATGTCATTGGTAAATTTACTAACCCACCCCTCAACCTCCTCATCCAAGTCATTTATAAACACTACAAAGAATAGAAGCCCAAGAACAGAGTCCTGAGGGACACCACTCACCACTGACTTCCTCGCAGAATACTTTCCATCTACAATCACTCTCTGCCTTCTGTCAGCCAACCAATTCTGAATCCAGACAGCCAAATCTCCCTGTATCCCATACCTCCTGACTTTATGAATGAACCTACTATGGGGAACCTTATCAAATGCCTTGCTGAAGTCTATATACACCACATCAAATGCTCGACCTTCATTGACCTGTCTTGTCGACTCCTCAAAGAACTCAATAAGATTTGTGAGGCATGACCTGCCTCTCACAAAGCCATGCTGACTGCCTTTAATCACACAATGCTTTTCCAAATAGTTATAAATCCTATCCCTCAGAATTATTTCCAAAACCTTGCAGACCACAGACATAAGACTGACTAATCTGTAATTGCCAGGAATTTCCCTATTTCCCCTCTTGAAAAGAGGGGCAACATTCACCTCCCTCCAATCCACCGGTACGACTCCCGTGGAGAGTGAGAATGCTAAGATCTTCGCCAGTGACTTAGCAACCTCTTTTCTCACTTCCCGGAGCAACCTAGGATAAATCTGGTATGGCCCTGGGGACTTATCAATCTTAATGTTTGCTGAAATTTCCAGCACATCAACTTCATCAATCTTGATCTGTTCTAGCTCGTTTCCCAGCTTCTCAAAGTTCTCATTCACAAGGTCCCTTTCCTTACTAAAAACCGAAGGGGGTGGTATGGTGGCTTAGTGGTTAGCACTGCTGCCTCACAGCGCCAGGGACCCAGATTCAACCCCAGCCTTGGTCGACTGTCTGTGTGGAGTTTGCACATTCTCCAGTGGCTGCAAGGGTTTCCTCCAGGTGCTTCGGTTTCCTCCCACAGTCCAAAGATGTGCAGGTCAGGTGAATTGGCCATTCTAAATTGCCCATGGTGTTAGGTGCATTAGTCAGAGGGAAATGGGTCTGGATGGGTTGCTCTTCGGTGGGACGGTGCAGATTTGTTGAGCTGAAGGGTCTGTTTCGGGAATCTAATCAATCTACTCTCAAAAAAACTCATTTAGGGCTTCCCCTATTCGCTCAGACTCCATGCACAAGTTCCCTACGCTATCCCTGATCAGCCCTACCTTCTCCCTGATCATTCTCTTATTCCTCATGTATGAGTAAAATGTCTTTGGGTGCTCCCCAATCCTTCCTGCCAAGCGTCTTTCGTGCCCTCTCCTGGCTCTCCTCAGTCCATTTCTGAGCTCTTTTCTAGTAAGCCTGTAATCCTCTAAAGTTGTGCTAGATCCTTGCTTCCTCCACCTTACGTAAGCTGCCTTCTTCCTTTTGACAAGAAGCTCCTCTGTTCTCGTCATCCAAGACTCCTTAATCTTACCCCTTCTTGCTTGTCTCAGAGGGACGAATTTGTGCATCACTCACAACAATTGCTCCTTAAACAAACAGTCTCCACATGTCTGTTGTGCCCTTCCTGTGGAAGAATTGTTCCCAATCTGTACTTCCCAACTCCTGTCTGATAGCATCATAATTTCCTTTTCCCCAATTAAATATCTTCCCTTGGTAACTGCTCCTTTCCCTCTCCAAGGCTATGGTAAATGTGAGGCAGTTGTGATCACTGTCACCGTCACCGTCACCAAAATGTTCTCCCACCGCGAGATCTGACACCAGTCCGGGCTCATTGCTGAGCACCAAATCCAAAATGGTCTCTCCCCTCGCCAGCCTGTCTACATACTGAATAAGGAAAACCTCCTGAACACACTTGACAAAAACGGTTCCATCCAGACCATCTGCACAAAAGAGGTTCCAGACAATGATTATTATCTTTGATATTTTTACTAAATTTTTGTGATCAAAATTAGAATCATTCATTGTCAATACAGGCTACATACACTAAAGTCTAATCAGTTACAGGGTGTGTATTCTGAGAAAGAATCGCAGTAAGGGATTTTTGCAAATGGCAAAAAAATAGCCAACTTATTAGCAATGTGCACATTTGCTACAAGATAACTGATGAGTGAACATTGGAATTACTGTTGTTAAAAAGGTGTACAGTAAGTACTGCATCGATAAATGAATTTACAAAAGATTGGCATGCAAAAAGTGGGACTTTGCTGTATACATCAGATCTAATAGACACCTGCAATGTAAACTGCTATTTACTTTTATTGATAGTGGCATGAATTTCATCTGTAGGAGTGTATTTCTGTTACATAATTTCTTACACCAGACAGCCTTATGACCTGAGTTACTACAGGATGCATGTTTCGGTAACAAAAAGATAATATGTCATTCCACTGAGCTACTTCAATGCCCTTTGAATTAATTGTTAATGAAAGAAAACAATGTAATTCCAAATTTCAAAAGTTCTATATTATAACTGCAGTTGTTCAAATTTAATGAGTGGAAATCTCAACAAAATTTGAAGAAAAAATACTACAGTCACCATTTCAGTCCAGGAACCTCTTTTTGGAAACAACAGTTGTTTGGAAAATGTTTGAGCAGACTCAAGCATCTCATGGATTGCCACAACAAATCAAATTGATGTGTACTCAGTAAAGAAAATGACATTTACCTCATTTGTGCTTTAGAGCACAGTATTTTTGGGAGTAGAGTTTTAGAGCAAACACAGCTTAAGTACAGTACCAAAATATTAAAAGCCAGTACAAAAATTGTATTCGTAGAACAGAAACACAGAAGGTACATTACTTGGATAAGCAAAGCCAATTTTATTACTGCTTTATGCTTTTTGGTAAACCTTAATATCGATGTGTATTCCAGTTCACAAACTTGTGGAGAAAGTGAGGACTGCAGATGCTGGAAATCAGAGCTGAAAATGTGTTGCTGGAAAGGCGCAGCAGGTCAGGCAGCATCCAAGGAGCAGGAGAATCGACGTTTCGGGCATGACTTGCGCCCACACCTCCCCCCTTACTTCCCTCCAAGGCCCCAAGGGATCCTTCCATATCCGCCACAAATTCACCTGCACCTCCACACACATCATTTATTGCATCCGCTGCACCCGATGTGGCCTCCTCTATATTGGAGAGACAGGCCGCCTACTTGCGGAACGTTTCAGAGAACACCTCTGGGACACCTGGACCAACCAACCCAACCACCCCGTGGCTCAACACTTCAACTCCCCCTCCAACTCCACCAAGGACATGCAGGACCTTGGACTCCTCCATCACCAGACCATAGCAACACGACGGTTGGAGGAAGAACGCCTCATCTTCCGCCTAGGAACCCTCCAACCACAAGGGATGAACTCAGATTTCTCCAGTTTCCTCATTTCCCCTCCCCCACCTTGTCTCAGTCAAATCCCTCAAACTCAGCACCGCCTTCCTAACCTGCAATCTTCTTCCTGACCTCTCCGCCCCCACCCCCACTCCAGCCTATCACCCTCACCTTGACCTCTTCCACCTATCGCATTTCCAACTCCCCTCCCCCAAGTCCCTCCTCCCTACCTTTTATCTTAGCCTGCTGGACACACTTTCCTCATTCCTGAAGAAGGGCTCATGCCTGAAACGTCGATTCTCCTGCTCCTTGGATGTTGCCTGACCTGCTGCACTTTTCCAGCAACACATTTTCAGTTCACAAACTTGTGCTTAGATATTCTGACATCATCCAATAAGCCAACAAGTTCTGAAGTTTCATGGACTGAAACAACCACAATGTACCATACTTAATTCAAAACTTTCTCATGTAAATATTATAATAACATGAAACAATTGTTTGAAATAATACAACAATGCTTGTAAGTTGATCAATTAAATAAATGTGCTTTTTGTCCTGAGAGACCAGCTGTCAACTGGTCTAACAAAAGATGCACAGTGTTCATGGAACAAACCGATGAACAAGATTAAAAATATTTTTTTAAAAATCAATATTGCCAAATGTTGCTCAATTCAAAATTGCTCACTGAAGTACCTGTATTCTAACAGTTTCTGTGTTCCTAAGACATACATATTGATCATAGATTCACTGGGGAGAGTCATAGCTGTTGCTGAAGCACTGTTATCTTGGCCAGTTGTATCTTCTAGACAAAAACACACATCAGGTCATTTTTTTTTGTATCACAAGTATTTTTCTGAATGAAAAATAAGTTTGCCTCTTTTCACATGTTTTTATGCTCTATCTGCTGCTCATCACTCTCAGAATAAATTGTCAACTCAGTCAAAACTGGACTTCATCACAAATACAGTATATAGAATACGGAAGTAAAATACTAATAGCCTCATGCATAATTTTATCTGTAAAGTTTTGGTATTCTTGTATGCTACACCTCTTCAACGTCAACATTTGTTTGTTGAGATGCACAGACTAACAATCTCTCAGCATTAAGAATATATTGCAATTTATACTAATTGGATTAGAAGTGGATGATATCACCCCTTGGCCCACTCAAGTTTATTGGTAATAGTTTTCCTCACTGACTTAATTTATATCCTTTTGTTGCTGTCTGCTTCCATCTATACAATTTACTGTATCTCCTAAATTAGTGTCATCTGCAAACTCCTACTCTTTCATTCAGATTATTACTATATAATGGTGAAAAGTTTAATACCAAACACTGATCCCTGGACAACACTACTTCTCACATCACATAAATTAGTTTTCCACATTCTAGTACTGTGGAAGTTTAGAGATGTACTGTCAGCCACTTAGGCTACTTTGGTTATGCAGATGTAACAAGTAAAAATGTCATTCCATTTGATGTTTTAGTTCGCAATAACTTGCATACTGGCCATGATTTGGAGGAAGAGTGTTGTACTGGGACGGACTAAGTTAAAAATCACAACACCACGTTATAGTCCAACCAGTTTATTTGGAGGCACTCCTGTGTGGTTTTTAGCTTTACATACTGGCAGAATTTCAGAAGTGCAATCCAGAGAAGAGAATACCAGGGCTGGCTTCAGCAGTCCAGTGGAAACTGCTGAGAAGTCACTGACCAAGGTGTACAAGGCCTCCACCTACCAGCGCTCAAAGACACTTTGCTCAAGCAAACCAAGCATGCTTAATTCAGCTCTAGGCACAGCAGAGGTAGGTGAACATGGTCATCAGAAGAGCATCAAATGATTTTAAAAGTGTCATCATCCAGTGATTCTGAAGTACAAGTTATGGTAGGGGAGACAAGTTGCAGCTGCCAACTGTGCAGTGAGTATAGGAAAGTCAGGCAGACAGAAAATTTACTCCAAGCCTCAATCACTTAATTCTAAAAGGCAGAATTATTTAATGAGCAAAGAACTGAAGTTTACATTTCTCATATCGAGCTGAATTTTGGGTCATGAATACAGAGGTGGCCAAGGCAGACCCCGAAGGAGATTTGAAAATGCGAAGTCCTGTCCAATTATGGGTGGCATGTGAGCTCCTCAGCCAGGCGGGAGCACAGGAAGTTTGGGTGGCTGACAGGCAAACCAGGAGAGGTGGGTGTTGCCACAGTAATTGGGATACCTAAAAGGGTATCTCTGAAGACTTAAAAATGCTTCAAAATATAATGTGGCCACAGTTATTGAAGTTATCATTCTACCACTGTCATTTTAATAGCTATTTCAGCAATACAGAGTTTTATATTTGTACCTTGTATTCTGCTTCTTAGGTACTTGAGAAGTTCTTGAGTTCCTCTCTGGGAAAAACAAATAAGATCAATAAGGGAGCACCAGAGAGAAACAAAAAAGATTGAAGACCACCATGTTAAAGTATTTTGGATGAGATCAACCTTAAAATACAAGCTACAACTAGCAAATATACAAAAACTTGCAAGGTCTGGCAAAATGAAATCAGTCTGAGAACAGACCACTCAGAAATGAGGGCAAATAAAACACCATAAACAAAAAACTTGCATTTATATAGCACCTTTCATAATCCCAAAACATTAAGTACTTTTGAAAACAACAACAACATAGGAAATGCACAGTAGGAAACAAGACAATTGGGAACTTTCTACATTGTACATTTTCTGTTTTCCAGACAAGGCACCAAGTTTGACCTGTTCAGCCCGGAGAAGCACATTGGTGCTATGCCAATGAAGGAAACTGCATGGATGAATACTCACTGTAACTAGAAAATATAGCAAGCTTGCTATGCCCAGGTCATTTGTGCAAAAAGAGACCTTAGAGCAACTTCTCACACTTTCAGATAATTTGAAACAAATAAAAAGAAAATAAATGCAGAAAAAGGCTTTTCTTAGATAAAATACAATTTAAATGCTTGAAACTTGCACCTTTAGCTCCACCTAAACCTTTTTGCTAAGTATGCATATTCTTCTTAAAATTTAACCATGAATAACTTCCCACAGTGTAAGAAAGCGAATGCAATGTTGTCTCTTAAAGAAAGCGAATGCAATGTTGTCTCTTATAAGAAAGCGAATGCAATGTTGTCTCTTATAAGAAAGCGAATGCAATGTTGTCTCTTATAAGAAAGCGAATGCAATGTTGTCTCTTATCTCAAGAGGGTTGGAATATAAAAGCAGAGATGTACTACTAAGACTTTATAAAGCTCTGGTTAGGCCCCATTTGGAGTACTGTGTCCAGTTTTGGTCCCCACACCTCAGGAAGGACATACTGGCACTGGAACGTGTCCAGCGGAGATTCACACGGATGATCCCTGGAATGACAGGTCTAGCTTATGAGGAACGGCTGAGGATACTGGGATTGTATTCGTTGGAGTTTAGAAGATTAAGGGGAGATCTAATAGAGACGTACAAAATAATACATGGCTTTGAAAAGGTGGATGCTAGAAAATTGTTTCTGTTAGGCGAGGAGACTAGGACCCGTGGACACAGCCTTAGAATTAGAGGGGGTCATTTCAGAACGGAAATGCGGAGACATTTCTTCAGCCAGAGAGTGGTGGGCCTGTGGAATTCATTGCCACGGAGTGCAGTGGAAGCCGGGACGCTAAATGTCTTCAAGGCCGAGATTGATAGGTTCTTGTTGTCTAGAGGAATTAAGGGCTACGGGGAGAACGCTGGCAAGTGGAGCTGAAATGCGCATCAGCCATGATTGAATGGCGGAGTGGACTCGATGGGCCGAATGGCCTTACTTCCACTCCTATGTCTTATGGTCTAACGGCTTTCACGGAACGGTTTTACTTAGAAAGTGTTAAGAGGAGATTTGATAGAGGGGTTAAAATTGAGTAGTTTAAGCAGAGTAGAAACAGAAAACTTGTCCCACTGGCAGGAGATTAGATTGTATGTAGATACAAGGTGAATGCAAAAGAACCAACAATGGGAAAAGGAAAAACCCTTTTTTAAAAACACTAGTTAGAATCGAAAATGCACCGCCTGAGTGTGTTGTGGAGGTAAAACTAATTATGGTTTTCAATAGATAATTGGAGTGAAGTGAAAATAAAATTGAAGAACTGCAGGGTAAGGCAGGGGAGTGGGCTAGCTAGTTTACTTTTATCTAAAGCCAGGTCAGAAACAAGGCCAATAGCCTCCCTTGTGTGCTGCATCAATTCTACGATTCTACGAAATATGATCAGATTATCTTTTTGTTCCTTAGTTGGTCTTACTGAGTGGTTTAGCAACCGTACCCAAGGAAATCAATAGAAGGCCTCAATTATATTATTTTGCAAGCAACACCTAAGAAATGCCAAGTGTCTTTTGGGAATGACTGCCAAGAAAACGTTAAATTAGAAAGTAAAAGTTAAGGAATTTAGCAAGTTATTAACAGAAAACACCCCAGACTGAACGTAAATGCTACAAAATACATTAAAATCTTTTACTATAAAATTGAAATCAGCTAATATATAGTGCCTGGTAGAAAACTGTATTACTCACATTAATAATATCCCTGCGAATAGAACGGAGTGGATTACCCTCCAGCAACAGAGACTTCAATTTAGGAAGATTTCCTAGAGCATAAGGCAAGCTACAAGGAAGTCACAAAGAGATTTAGTAAAGGACTAAAAGTATTCTGGAAACTTGCAAACTTGAAATAATTTCACTTTTGTTTTACACAAATGTGCTTTATCACATTTGATCTTAAACTATTAGTCAAAGGAGAGTTACTGTGCACAGCAAGAATCATGAAAAACAGCTATTGTATGCAGATACAAAGAAAACAAAGTGATTAAAAAAAGGAATAGGTTTCATTAATAACAGCTTGAGAGTTGATTACATTGCTCCAGCAAATAACAGCTGTAACAGCAAGCTGGATTATTAAACTGAAAAATTTATTTTACCTAGCAAGGAAGAGTACTAGACATGAGAAATATCAGTAAGTCAGGATTTAAATGAGTTACAATGGCACAAATAGCAGAGAAGACTCTACTGGTTAGGTGATTTACTCTTGGCCATATTTAGTTCTGGTTGCCTCATTGTAGGAAAGATATGGAAGCTTCAAAGAGGGTACAGAGGAGATTTACCAGGATGCTGCCTGGACTGGAGGGCATGTCTTATGAAAAAAGATTAAGGGAGCTTGGGCTTTTCTTACTGGAGCGAAGGAAGATGAGAGGTGACTTGATAGAGGTGTACAAGATGATGACAAACAGAGTGGATAACCAGAGACTTTTTTCCCACGGCTGAAATGGCTATCACAAGGGGGCATAATTTTAAAGGTGATTGAAGGGAGGTTTAGGGGAGGATGTCAGAGGTAGGTTCTTTACATAGAGAGCGGTGGGTGTGTGGAATGCACCGCCAGCAGTCGTAGTAGAGTCAGACATATTAGGGACACTTGGACAGGCACATAGATGATAATAAAATGAAGGGTATGTAGGTTAGTTTGATCTTAGAATAGGATAAAAGGTTGGCACAACATCACAGGTCGAAGGGCCTGCACTGTGCTGTACTGTTCTATGCCCTATACATATTATATTCCATTTTATACACCAGTATCTTTTATGACCTGTAAATGAGATTGGAAATATTCTGACAAATCCTAACCCTGAAGTGCCGTTTTTCTATGATTAACTAATATATTCAATAGGCTGAGTTGTTATTACATGACCCAATTTGATATGCAACCAATACAGGGACTAGGCTACCTTCAAAGCCAAATACCTAAAGTGACAACAGAGAGCACCAATTCATTGCACCCAGAATTTTGATTTTCTCCTTTAGTGGTAACAAATGATCATTAACCTAGTGCACTTTCCCCTTTGAACTTTCCTTTGTGAATAGGTGGGAAGTGGCATTCAGATAAATTGCAAACAATAGTTACAACCCTACAACGTATTAATTTACATACTTACAGAAGTACATTCTAGAGCCAACTAAAGATCACAATATGCTATACTTGGTAATCAGCAAGGAGGCAGGGATTAATCAATCTCTGGGTGACAAGTGATCATAACATAATAGAACTTCACACTCAGTTTGAAGCTGAATAAAATTTTTAAGCTGAATAAAAAGGTATTCCTATTGGTACAACAGCTAGCTAAAGTAAACATAGAAATTAGATTAAAAAGGTAGCATACTAGAGTTGCAGTAGGAGAATAAAGGAGATTTTTTTTAAAAAATAACTTTCCGCAAAGATTTACCCCAATGAGAGAGACAGAAGACTCCTTGAGAAGGATCAATGTCACAATAAGGAAATGAAGGACAGAATAAAATTGAAATAAACATTGCACAAGTCCAAAAAGACTGGTGATAGGGCAGAAGATTACTCAGATTTTAAGAACCAACAAAGAATGAAATACAATAAGGAACTGCATGAGACAAAACTAACTAGCAACAATGTGTCAGAATGTATATCTATATCTGACAACTATGATGAACTGAACTGTTTGAACATTTTGGGTGACCAAGTCCACACAGACTCTCCGAAGAGTATTAGATTAGATTGCTTACTGTGTGGAAACAGGCCCTTCGGCCCAACAAGTCCACACCGCCCCGCCGAAGCGCAACCCACCCATACCCCTACATTTACCCCTTACCTAACACTATGTGCAATTTAACATGGCCAATTCACCTAACCTGCACACCTTTGGACTGTGGGAGGAAACCGGAGCACCCAGAGGAAACCCACGCAGACCCGGGGAGAATGTGCAAACTCCACACTATCAGTTGCCAGAGGCTGGAATCGAACCCGGGTCCCTGGTGTTGTGAAGCAGCAGTGTTAACCGCTGAGCCACCATGCCACCCCCAAACATATCATGAAATGCATGACAGAGCAAGTTCAAATGGCCAAATGACCTGGTGTTGCTCCTAAATCCTGTTATGCCTTGATACATATAAAAGTATATTGTTCCAAATTAGAAACATCTACATTATTTGATTTGATTTATTTTAGCCACATGTACCTAAGTATAGTGAAAAGCTTTGTTTTGTGAACAATACAGGTAGGTCACAGCAAACAAGGACATATAGATCATGGGTGCTGAGATAGTGAGGCATAAAGGTTACAGATGCACAGGAGGTGTGTAAAGCAAGATTACTTAAGTTTAAAACTGCAAAACGTTAGAAAATGTTAGAAAAAGGTCTGTCATAGGGAGCTCGCAAACAGTTGCCCAGTGTTGGTGCCATCTTGAATTGAAGTAGATGACAGTAAAGTCAGCCTTTAAGAATGTGTACTACAGTTAAAAAAAAATTAGCATTTCGACATGTACCTGCTAATGTCATTATTTGTGAGGTCAAGACGTTCTAAGTCTTGAAGCATAAGAATTTCATCTGGTAGTGATTTCAATTTGTTGTCACGCAGCTCCAGCACAGTGATGGCACATAGATTTTTCAGGTGTTCTGAACCCAAATGCTCAATCTGGTTATTTCCTACATGTAGTTCCTAAAATGGAGTAATAACACAACTGTAGAGCTAAATACATTTACTGCAGCTTTCTAATATTAAAAGTTACAAGTTACATCAACATGCATGCAGATATTTCAATTCATTTATGTCATTATGTTCAACTGATATATTGAATTGCAGGTCTATTCTATATTCAGGCATGATATCATCCAAATAAGTTGCAGCTTTTAAAGATTCACAGGACACAACATTCTATCTTTTAAAGAGTATATTCTTCTAATAGAGATTAGAGTTCCAATAAAGATATTTAAAAATGATTGTAAAAGATTTCATTATCTCCTTCCCAAGCCTGAAAAAGTTGAAAGAGTTAAGGTTTTTTTCCAAAAAAAAACCCATTGTATAATTAACAAATATTACAGTAACCATAATAATGGAACGTGGGGCAAAAACATGCTACATTCCACCACCACCACTTAAAAGACAGATATACACACAAGTGCCTCCTCAATATTGGGATACAATAGATATAGAGTCACAGAGACGTATAGCACAGAAACAGACCCTTCGGTCAACTTCTCTATGCTGACCAGATATCCTAAATTAATCTTGTCTCATTTGCCGGCATTTGGCCCATACCCCTCGAAACCCTTCCTATTCACGTACCCATCCAGATACTTTTAAAATGCCACCTCCTCTGGCAGCTCATTCCATCAACGCATCACCCTCTGCATGAAACAGTTGTCCCTCAGGTCTCATTTAAGTCTCTCCCCTTTAAACTAGTTTTAGACTCCTCTACCCTGGGGAAAAGACCTTGGCTATTCAGACCTTTCCAGGTCACTCATGATTTTATAAATTTCTAAAAAAGTTAACCCTCAGCCTCCAGCACTCCAGGGAGGATAGCCTCAGTCTATTCCACCTCTGCCTATAGCTCAAACTTTCCAATCATGGCAACACCCTTATAATTTTTTTCTGAATCCTTTCAACTTTTACAGTATCTTTGTTATTGCAGAAAGACCGGAATTGAACACAGTAGTCCAAAAGCGGCCTAACCAACATCCTATACAGCCATAACATGACCTCTGAACTCATATACTCAACGCACTGAGCAATAAAGGCAAGCGTACTAAACACCTTCAATATCTTATCTAGCTGCGACTCCACTTTCAAGGAGCTCTGAACCTGCACTACAAGGTCTCTGTGTTTGGTAACATTCCACAGTACCCTGTCATTTAGTGTACAAGCCCTGCCCTGATTTGCCCTACCAAAATGCAGCATCTCATGTTTATCTTAAATGAACTCCACCTGCCACTCCTCGGCCCATCTGATCAAGGTCCCATTCTTCACTGCCTACTACACAACCAATTTTGGTATCATCTGCAATCACACTAACCGTACCTTCTATATTCACATCCAAAACATTTATATAAAAATGACAAAAAGCAGTGGATCTAGTGCTGATCCTTGTGGCACACCGCTGGTCATAGGGCTCCAGTCGAAAATGTAACACACCACCACCACCCTCCTATCTCGGAGTCAATTTTGTATCCAAACATGTAGCTTTTCTTGTATTCCACATGATCTAACCTTGCTAACCAGTCTACCATATAGAACCTTGTCAAACACCTTACTGAAGCCCATATGGACAACATCCACTGCACCTCCTTCAATCAATCATCTTCTTTACTTCTTCAAAAACCTCAAGTTAGTGAGTCACAATTTCCCCCACACAAAGCCATGTTGACTATCCATAATCAATTCTTGCCTTCCGACAAAGATCAAAAATTAAATCTTGTTAAAACAACAGGGAGCAATTTTATTTAGTTCTTCATCTACCTCACAAGAAAACGAACAGAAGAGATTTTATTTTCAATGAAAATCTGCATTTTAACCTGTTTCATTTTTTACTATTCTTAACTTGGTGCCCTTCAGTGACCTAACAGACATACAAATAACTTATTTTTCTAAAGGCCCTTGATGCCGATAGAATGCAGTTTAGAATGATCACACTAAGTAAAAAAATCAAACTTTCCTTCATATAACCTTATTTTTAAATAAGCATTCAAAGACTACTAAATGGTACTACAATGATAGGGACATAACGTATCTACCCATCTTGTGGTCATTAGTTAGAACTCATTTTTCTTCACTTTTCAACTGGTTTTCTTCAGTTTGGACTTTATGAACATTAGCTTCACCATCTCCTAAAAGTACCCCCAAATTCAAAATCAGTTTGTACATGTAACATTTAAAATAAACATATGAGAGATATTTAGGTCAGTATTCCATCAAAAATATAAAAATGGTATATTAACCACATATCTTATTATAATTATCAGAGTGGAAATGCCACCTAAAAAATGACCAGACACACTAGTTCAAAAAGGGGCATAAACAGGAACATTCAAAAATTCACTTTCATTTCTAGACCCATCTTGATAACAATCAGGATAAGCTAGGATACCATGTGCAATAACTATTAGCGTGCTTTTACTACTTTCTCTTCCTGGTCCCATGTGATGTATCCATACAAATTTATCAGGGATATGAGCTAAATTCTAATCACAAATTAAAAAAAAGATAGTGAAACAATTGTCTATTGAAATTCATTTTTATTGCCACATATTCTGGGGAACCGGCACAGCAAGTGGTGGAATTTGAATTCAATTTTTTTTTTAAACTGGAATTAAGAATGTATTTATAACTTTCAATAAACCATTGTCAATTTTTGGAAAAACATATCTGAATCATTAATGTCCTCCAGGGAAGTAAATTTGCTATCCTCACCTGTCTGGCCTACATGTGATTCCACAGCCACAGCAATGCGGTTCACTCATAACTGCCTTCTGAAATGGTATAACAAGCTACTCAATTGTATCAGTTGCTATGAAATCTCAACAAAGAAATGAAACTGGACAGACCACCTGGCAATGACCTAGACAGAAACTACAGTCTACCCTGCAATGTCTTTTTTACTAACATCGGAGGGCTAGTGTCAAAATTAGGAAAGCTGTCTCACAGGCTTGTCAAGCAACAGCCTGACATGGTTGTACTCTCAGAAACATACCTTACAATGTCTCAGACACTACCATCGCCATCTCTGGACATGTCCTTCCTGCCAGCAGGACAGACCCAGCCAATTGGTTTGCAAAGGAATCCCATTTTGCTGTCGATAACACACTGCTTCATGTATGCCATATGCTAGAACTATGAATTGTGATAGCAGAGTTCAATTCCAATTTATTACATGGTTGACCAGGAAACCCTCCCTCTTTTACTACCTGCCAGTGGCACATGTTTTCATTATTTACAAGTTGACACTCAATTTGTTTTAGATGCAAAATGATTAGACTTTCCTTAGCCATCAAGTCCTGAAGTGGGGCTTCAATCTGGAGCTCTGGCTTACAGGCAGAGACATTAGACTTTCTAGTTAGTTATCAGGTCCCCACAGTGGACAGTTAACTGACCAAGAAGCAGGGGTTCTAGGCAGCTTTAAATTCCTGCCTTGACTGCCTAGCATCAGCAGCAGGCACAAGTTTCCCTGTAAAAAAATTAGCTCTTGCCCAGCCCTCCCACCACCTGCTTAGTGATAGTCCAGCTATGAAGAGTATTTTATAGGTTAAATGTTTAAAAATTTAGACAAGCGCTATCTCCATTTTTTTTCTACTTTATTCCCTGTCACACAGCTGTTGATTTAGATTTGCAGGACATGATTGAGGTGAAGGACCAGAAAGTCCGCTTGGCATCTTTAATTACCCAGCCACTGATTGGTCAAATTGGAGAAAACAAGTGACTGGTTCCAGTGTTCGGGTTTCTGATCCATCTTTGAGCTTGATGGCAAGATACAGAGTCCAACAGTGAAAATCCTGTCCTTGGTACCCAAGCTCAGTTTCTGTTCTACAACAGCAACAAACAACTGAAGAGAAGACCTATTTACTTTCATTGTTAGAAACAATTTCTGCTGTGACATAAAAAAATTAAAGTGCAAACATCAATTACACATTCACAATCCACTGTTAGTAATAGTGGGAGCACAGGAATTCACAGTATCATAAATCCTCCAATGGAGAAGGCCTGAATCCTTAACACACAGGAGGAAAATACTGACATGTCTACAGTCTTAAGACATCCTCTCCAATTAGTTATCCAGAATTGATTAAAAATGAAAGGATAATATTTTCCTGATGCGTTCAAAGTACCTTCAGATATTTACAGGATGGAAACTGTGGTAGATGGCGAAGTTTGTTATGCCTCAAGTAAAGTTGTTGTAATGACACCATATTTGCCAACTCTGGAGGAACACATTCCAGTTCATTATAAGTTGCATCCAACAATTTCAAACCTAAATAAGTTACAAAGAAAATTAATTTACAAGATTTGTTTCATACAATAAACTTTATATAAAAGACTCAGTTGCATATAAAGCAATCAGAATCTTTTCAACTCAAGTTCTGTATTTTCTGCTTTTTCTGTATTCCTCTCCTTCCCATACCTATATTTCATACCATATATTTGTTGGGAATATATATTTATGTTTCAAAAACTACCTAAGACAGGATGGAAGAGATGGGATGATTTGGACAATTTCTGGGTTTCAGAAGGTTTATCTTATGACTTCTTTAAAGAGTTGCAAATTTAAGTGTATTCAAATTCACCTGTTTATATAAACTCAGTTGGCTTTTGTCAAGAATGCAGGACAAAGCTTTAGAGAGATAAGAGTTAATATTATTGTTTTAAAATCCTTGACAAACTTGGAGGAGATGAACCCTGTGCTGAAATTGCCTAACAAAGCTTTGAACAAAATTTTCTGTTTCAGTACATACCTAGGTGCATCAGTTAAAGGAAAATATTTTAATAAGTGAGCAACAAAAAAATCTCTCTCTTGAAAAGAAGAAACCTTATAGCAAGACTGCACATGGCTGGAAAAGGGTGTATGATTTCAATGCCAATCCTCAATGACAATGAGAATTCTGTTTCATCTACATCACATTAACAGAGTAAATGCAAAAATCTCTTTCAGTAAAGTATCTTCTCAAAACCTGAAAACTTCCTGAAATCTGCATATCTATTAGTTCCTTCTCTATTACTGACTTCTCTAAACTGAAGACTGAATTAAAGACCTCTCACTGAATCTACAGCTGACAGCATTGTGATCTCGGTGGCTGGAAATTGACTGGATTGTGAGAAGTCTTTTTGTTGCATCCTTTTGAATTTGGATCCATCATGTAAAATGCAGAGTTCACCTCTGCAGAGTTGTAATCTCATTGTGTCACACCGTTGCATGGTTTGGTAGTAAGGAGGTATAGTTTAACTCTATCCAGTAGCTTAGTTGTTAACTAGTTTTGCCACTCACTATAAGAACAAGTTTGTATATAATAAAAAAGTTATAGTTAAGTTTTTTTGAAGGAACATGGTGATAGACTCTTTTGAGCTAGATAACAGTAATAAACAGAAACAAATTGACCATTTCGGTGATTGGATAAAACATGAACACCTTTTTTACAGCTCATTGAGTAATGAAGCTTGATTACCAGCACGCTCCACCCATCAGAGTCATAACATATTTTATTAGGAAGCTTTAAACGCTGCAGGTAATGGATACTAAATTAATATCCAAGAATGCATTCAATTCTGTTGGGAAACACAATAATTCCTAGGAGAGTTGCCTTTCTCATCTCAGAAACAGGCTCAAAAACTAAGAAATTGAAAACTGAATTTAAAAAGGAACTTAATTTAAAACTGTGATTGAACTCCAATGATGTTCCAATACTGTTCATTTCAACAATCTCAGTTCATCCACTCAATAGCATTTTGCAATGAAACGCCAATGCACACCAGCACAATGGTGATATCAGCATCATGTCCAATCTAGGACAAAGAAAAATGGATATTTTCCTTGATGAAGAAATTATTTTTAGTAACTGCTGGTAATAATTTTAAGAAGCGACCTGCCTTTACACCCAACTAACAACAAGCATCAATTAAAATAAATCATAATGGAACTTTAAAGCAAGAAATAAACATGTGAAACTATTTCTCTACTCATTCTGTTATTTTCAAGCAATCTTACTTCTCATTTTGCTAATGTCCGACGGTATGCACTTCAGCTTGTTGTTAGCCAGAATGAATTTAAGTAGACTGGACAGCTCACCAAGGGTGCTTGGAACTGCTTTAAGTTGATTGCTGGACACATCCTGTAAAATATATATATAACTAAATCAATATTCTAACAGCCAATTTGTAACAAACATTTTTGGAATAGGGAACAAACTTTATGGGGATGAGAAGTCGAAAGGTAGATGTGGATGCCAAATAGGTAAGGGTACCAGTATTTCTTGACCAACTAGTGTTCAAGCTCCCACTGAACAGGATGGGCTGGCAATCTACCACCCAACCCACTTGCCAGCCCATCCTCTCACTTACGTTATATACTTATCTTCTTTCAGTTGTCTCCAGAATGGCTCAAGGACATTGAAATATTGGATTTATGGCTGGAAAAGGATGTATGATTTCAATGCCAATCCTCACTGACCATGAGAATTCTGTTTCATCTACATCACATTAACGGAGTGAACATTTTCCTGAAAAGCTACAGCAAAGGCAAGTGGACAACTTTTAGTCTGATCTGCACTAGAAACGGGCTTTAGTCAGATCAGTAGATTCACACAATTGTATTAAACGACATTAGCAAATAACTCCCTATTGTGATTCCCATATTATCAAAATACTCCAGCCAAACTGTGACCACAAATAAAAATAATTTTGCCTTTTCTGTAATTGTGATCCTTCATCGGGCTGCACATACTACAATGAAAAAACAGTTGACCTATTTCAACCTCCCGTGCATTATGCTGTAATTAACACTTCCTTGAACAATCTTTCCATCAATCAGTGACATCAGAAGTTCCACAGCATCTGATAATAATAAAGTGCATACAGTACTTAGAAACTGGCATAAAACATTTGGAAATCAATATTAATATTCAGCATTGGGGCAGTAAAAGAAAAGCAGTGAAGTGAAGGAAAGGAAAAATGGATAATGCAGAGAGAATGGAGGAAAAATAGAAGGGACATGTATAAAAAGTCAAGAAGGTTCAGCAAATGTGGTTTGGAGAAAGAAAGAGAGGGGGAAACAGAGCAAAGAGTGAGTGTGAGGATGAAAGAGAGAAAGGATGAGCAGGCAAGAAAGTGAAGTGTGAATGAGGATAAAAAACAACTACAGATAGTTCTCCTATAACCCGCGTTTCGTAAATGTGATTTGACTATGACGCGATTTGTGAATTTCAGACCATTTTCTTTTATAAAGTGAACTCCTGTTGGTTATTGCACAATTCAATCTCCTGTATTACCAACTTGCTGTGACTTATTCTGCTGGTACATCTATTGCAACATTTGTTGTCTGCATGTGTGTATTTTTTTGCTTCTACCTGCAACTAAGGTAACTTTGTTTTTCTCACTGATGGAAGTGAATGAAGTGAACCTGCACCCGGGGCTAACAATTGTTTCGGGGTTAAAACTATACCACTCTCCACCAACTTGACCATCCCAGATCAACTCCCAGTGCTGTCAAGGAAAGCGAACATTTGGAATCATGCACGGAGTTTGGGGGGGGGGGGGGGGGGTTGGGGGTCGGGGGGGAATGTGTCTGTGAGCAGGGAGAGTGTTAAGGAATGAAAGAAGGCGCAAATACAGCCATGTCCCAAAAGTATTAGAGAGTACGCAAGGCCTTTTATTAAGCAAAGGCTCAGATGGTGCCTAACTGAAGATTCAACACACAGCAACTTTATAAAGGGGTGTCTGTGGACTAAGGACAGAATACTGGCAACCCTCATCTCTCCCCTCCCTACCCATCCCCAACTTATGCCTGACCCAAGTTCACCCAGTCTCCATTTGAAAGTGGGGGTGGGGAAGGATCTGAGTCTTGGCCCCTCATTTTCTCTGAAACCCCGAGATCCATCAAAACCTCCAGCCATTCAGAACATCCCACCCCCTCAAAATAAAAGGAGATTTTACTCGGGCCAGAAGAAATCATTCTGCTTCTTTTTCCTTTGTCGAAATGTTTTTGGGAATAGGTTTTTGGGAAGAAATTCCATTGTTTGAATGCCTTATCCATATTATGAAGGTGACATGTTAGCCGGAAATGAAGGTAAAAGCCACAATGGCATTTAAATAGCATTGTATTCAGCAGCCTGGCCAGTGCCAGCAAATCTCAGACAGGATGTTGCTTAATTCGTATGGGTGGAAGTCAGAAACAGGAAAGGAGCAGTCACTTATTTGGGAATTTTTTTAAACAGACCCCCCAGTAGCAACAGAGACACAGGTGCAGATTGGGAGGCATATTTTGGATAGGTGCAGAAGTAACAGGGTTGTTGTCATGGGTTACTTTAACTTCCCTAATGTTGGTTGGAACCTCCTTAGCTCAAATTTTAAATGATTTGGATGTGAGCGTAGGAGGTATAGCTAGTAAGTTTGCAGATGACACCAAAATTGGAGGTTTGGTGGACAGCGAAGAAGGTTACCTCAGATTATAATGGGATTTTGATTAGATGGGCCAATGGTCTGAGAAGTGGCAGATGGAGTTTAATTTAGATCAATGCAAGGTGCTGCATTTTTGGAAAGTAAATCTTAGCAGGACTTATACACTTAATGATAAGGTCCTAGGGAGTGTTACTGAACAAAGAGACCTTGGAATACAGGTTGACAGCTCCTTGAAAGTGGAGTCGCAAGTAGATAGGACAGTGAAGGCAGCATTTGGTATGCTTTCTTTTATTGGTCAGAGTACGGAGTACAGGAGTTGGGAGGTCATGTTGCAGCTGTACAGGACATTGGTTAGGCCACTGTTGGAATACTGCTTGCAATTCTGGTCTCCTTCCAATCGGAAAGATGTTGTGAAACTTGAAAGGGTTCAGAAAAGACTTACAAGGATGTTGCCAGGGTTGGAGGACTTGAGCTACGGAGAGAGGTTGAATAGGCTGGGGCTGTTTTCCCTGGAGCATTGGAGGCTGAGGGGTGAACTGATAGAGGTCTGTAAAATCAAGAGGGGCATGGATAGGATAAATAGACAAAGTCTTTTCCCTGGGGTAGGGGGAATCCAGAACTAGAACTAGGTTTAGGGTGAGAGGGGAAAGATATAAAAGAGACCTAAGGGGCAACTTTTTCATGCAGAGGGTGGTACATGTAAGGAATGAGCTGCCAGAGGATGTGGTGGAAGTTAGTACAATTGCAACATTTAAAAGGTACTTGGATGGGTATGGATATGGGCCGGGTGCTGGCAGGTGGGACTACATTGGGTTGAGATATCTGGTCAGCATGGGCAAGTTGGACTGAAGGGTCTGTTTCTGTGCTGTACATCTCTATGACTCTTGATAGTTTGGAGTTTGGATGGAGCAGTTTATTTCAGGTGTGTCCACGAAGGAATCCTGACTCAAAATGTAAGTAGGTGATGTAAGGGGAAGCCATTTTGGATTTGGTGTTTGGCAACGAACCAGGCCAGGTGTCAGGCCTCTTGGTGGGAGAACATTTCGGTGAGAGTGATCACAACTCCCTGATCTTTACTATAGTTATGGAGAGGGACAAGAGCAGCTGGTACAGGGAAGTATTTAATTGGGGGAGGTGAATTACAACACTATTAGGCAGGAACTGGAGTGCCTAAATTGCGAACAGATGCTCTCATGGAAATGCATGACAGAAACGTGGAGGATGTTTAGGGAGCACTTGTTGATAGTGCTGGATAGATTTGTCCCACTGAGACAAGGAAGGTATGGTAGGGTGAAGGAACCTTGGGTGACAAGGGATGTGGAACATCTTGTCAAGAGGAAGAAGGAAGCTTATGTGAGGTTGAGGAAGCAAGGTACAGACAGGACTCTACAGGGTTACAAGGTAGCCAGAAAGGAGCTGAAGAATGGACTTAGGAGAGCTAGAAGGGGCCATTAAAAAGCTTTAGTGGGTAGTGCCCAAGGTTACTACAGGAAGTGGGGGTAGAGATTGCTGCGTCTTTGGCAATAGTCTTTGCATCCTCACTGTCCACTGGAGTAGTCCCAAATGATTAGAGGGTGGCAAATATTATTTCCTTGTTCTAGAAAGGGATTAGCATAATCCTGGGAATAACAGACCAGTCTTACAACTGTGTTGGGCAAATTATTGGAGAGGATTCTGAGAGACAGGATTTATGATTACTTGGAAAATCAGGTTGCAACAGAACATTGAGAGGATGCAGAAGAGTGTGAAGTCTTTCATTTTGGAAGGTCAAATTTCGATACAGAACACAGGGTTAACGGCAGGATTCTTGGCAGTGTGGAGGAACAGAGGGATCTTGGGATCCATGTCCATAGATCCCTCAAAGTCGCCACCCAAGCTGATAGGGTTGTTTAAAAGGCATATGGTGTGTTGGCTTTCATTAGCAGGGGGATTGAGTTCAAGAGCTGCAAGGTTATGCTGCAGCTCTACAGAGCCCTAGTTCATGCACACTTCAAATATTATGTTCAGTTCTGGTTGCCTCATTATATGAAGGATGTGGAAGCTTTAGAGAGGGTGCAGATATTTACCAGGAAGCCGCATGGACTGGAAGCATGTCTTATGAAGAAAGTCTGAGGGAGCAAGGGCTTTTCTCAGTGGAGCGAAGAAGGATGAGAGTTGACTTGATAGAGGTGTACATGACGACAAGAGGCATAGTTAGAGTGAATAATTAGAAACGGCTATCCCAAGGGGGCAGAAGTTTCAGGTGAATGATTTGGGGAGATGTCAGAGGTCAGTTCTTTACAGAGATTGGTGGGTACGTGGAATGCACTGCCAGCGGTGGTAGTAGAGTTAGATACATTAGGGACATTTAAGCGATTCTTGGGTAGGCACATGGATGATAATAAAATGTAGTGTGTATGGGTTAGTTTGATCTAGAGTCGGATAAAAGGACGGCACAATATTGAGGGCTGAAGCATCTGTACTGTTCTATGTTCTACGTTTGATGTTCTTCTTAATTCAGAAACCCCTTAATGTATTACATTTACTGTATAATTTCATTGAAATATGATTTAAAAATTTACTTCAACTGTGCTACTGCTTGTGTTAGGCTAACTACTGTTGACAGCTTTCCAGCTGTCTGGTGAGTGCCTTGTATAGTTTTCGCAAAATCTCCCTAATTTTATACTCCATTCCCTTTGACATAAATGCCAATATTCCATTTACCTTCCCAATGACTTGCTGGAACTTGATGGCTTTTTCGGATTTATGAATGAAGACTTCCAAAGCCTTCTGCTCTGTGCAGATTTCTGTAGTCTTTCTCCATTGAAATAATATTTAGCTTATTTTCGACATTACAATACTTCAAAAGTACTTCATTTGCTTAATATCACTGACTTATCCTGAGGATCGAAACGAAGTAACAGAATTGGAGTTTCAGTACACCTTACCTTGGCACCATCCTTCGCCCTCAGTTCTTCACTGACCTCCTTGACCCCACTGCTCCCTCTCATCGCCAATAGAACTCTGTAATCATCATCATGATTATGGCTGTTTCCAGGGAGCACCTAATAATCCTGTTCCCTTTACTAATTGTTGATTGCCCAAGAAGTCCTCGCTTAAGAATTCTCTTGGACTGGCTCCAGCTTGGCTGCCCTGCTGTCTCCAAGACCATGGCTGAATTTCCACTTTTGTGGCCCCACTCTACATCCCCAAAACAGTGCAGAGAAAATTCCTGGTTTGAACCTGTCGCAAGATTGTTAACCCATTTGTGTGGCGGCTGATTGACACTTCTTAGGCATGGCTGAGTGCAACATTACCAAAGCCCCCTACACTGATCACATTGCTCCAACTATCTTGAAGGGTTGCTACTTTCTTTATCACCTGACCATCTTTAGCATGTCACCGAGACAACCCATCCCACCCGGGGGTGGTCTGGGGGATGATCAGGTCGGGCATGGCGTCATTCAGTCTCAGTGTAGGCTCGGTGGACTGAATGGCCTACTTCTGCTCCTACATATTATGGAGGTCACCTCTTTTTCTTCTAAACTTCAGAGATTGGAAAGCTGTTGTGAAACTTGAAAGGGTTTAGAAACGATTTACAAGGATGTTGCCAGAGTTGGAGGATTTGAGCTACAAGGAGAAGTTGAATAGGCTGGGGCTGTTTTTCCCTGGAGCGTCAGAGGCTGAGGAGTGGCCTAATAGAGGTTTATAAAATCATAAGGGACATGGATAGGCTAAATAGACAAAGTCTCTTCCCTGTGGTGGAGAAATCCAGAACTAGAGGGTTTAGGGTGAGAGGAGAAAGATATGAAAGAGACCTAAGAGGCAACTTTTTCTCTCAGAGGGTGATACGTGTATGGAATGAGCTGCCAGAGGAAGTGATGGAGGCTAGTACAATTGCAACATTTAAAAGGCATCTGGATGGGCATATGCATAGGAAGGGTTTGGAGGGATAATGGCCAGGTGCTGGAAGGTGAGACTAGATTAGGTTGGGATGTCTGGTTGGCATGGATGTGTTGTACCGAAGGGTCTGTTTCCGTGCTGTACATCTCTATGAATCCACTGATTTTTACAGATATTTTTGGTGGTTCACCCTGACCCTGTTTTTTCCCATAGGCCCTTTTATTTCTACTGCATGATTTTCTATAACACGTGTCGCATGGAAATGCAGCTACTGCATTATTGGAGAACTACCTGTAAGCAAAAGATTATAGGAAATTAAGGTCCAGGAGAGGATGTGAAAGAGGAGGAAAACAGAGTGGGGAGAAGAAAGAGTGACTGAAGGGACATACAGAGTTGCACTCCATTGCAATGTATAATATAATACCTTAAAATGTGGCATATATTTCAAACCTGCAGTCTTAATCTAACAAATATATTCAGCCTCTAAAATTTCTCCACGAAACAATAACATTCTGATCACAGCCTACATTTACTCAACAATAAGGGGGGGAGGGGGAGGGGGAGGGGGAGGGGGGAGGGGAGGGGGGGAGGGGAGGGGAGGGGAGGGGGGGGGGGGGAGGGGTGGGGGGGGAGGGGAGGGGGGGGGAGGGGAGGGAGGGGAGGGGAGGGGGAGGGGGGGGAGGGGAGGGAGGGGAGGGAGGGGAGGGGAGGGGGGGAGGGAGGGGAGGGGAGGGGAGGGGGGGAGGGGAGGGGGAGGGGGGAGGGGGGGGGAGGGGGGGGGAGGGGAGGGGAGGGGGGGGAGGGGAGGGGAGGGGAGGGGAGGGAGGGAGAAGAGAAAAGAGAGAGGGCAGGAGGTCAGTCATTTGGAGACTGTGCCTGTTTAATCACTGTAAACAAAAGTGATCACTCTATGGGGACTACGAGATCTCCTTTGGATAATCTGATTTTCGGATAATTGAGGTTCCTCTGTATAGGGTAACAGGTGGACAGGTATGTAAAAGAAACGGTAAGGGGAGTAGCTGGAGGGCTCTTGTGGCACAGTGGTAGTGTCCATACCCCTTAAGCAGAAGACATGGGTTCAACTCTCACTTCCTCCAGAATCATGTAGTAATACCTCTGAGCAGGTTGCTTAGAAAATATCTAAGACTGAGTAGCTAATGAACTCTATACTTAAGCCTAAGTGGTGCAGTGGTACTGTCTCTACCTCTGAGGCAGGAATCCTGAGTTCAATTCCCACCTGCCACAAAAGTTATGTAATAACATCTTTGAAGAGGCAGAATAAAAAACATTAACTATACACAAAGAAAGGTGTGTTAGTTTCTGTCTCACTGACTGACTTGGATCCATTTTGACAACTATGACCAACTTCATCAATGGCATTTATATACAACTGGTGAATCCTGTGATGTAGGTTGAAATGTCACCTCATCTGTGTTCTCCTTTGATACAATCTATTTTCAATATTTTTCTGTTTTAATCATAGCAGGGACATATTTAGAATCTCTTCATAATTTCACCAACATACCAGCTCTTCCAAATGTATAAGTTTACCAATGCCCTCTTGAATCCATTCCAATTCATTGTGATGAAGATATAAACTTTTCAAACTCGTTAAATCCCACAGCTCATCCGGCAACTCCTTTAGTTTATTGTGGCTATGGATTGAAAAGCAGAGAAAAAGTTGTTTCTATCCACATGTTTACATTTTTCAACTACAGATTTACATTTTATAACGTTCACATAAATGTAATTGTAAAGGTATGATGATGGCATGTCAATTCTGACATTTTAGCAGTCAACATTTTATACAATGCAATCCATACACAAATACTATGAACATATTTCAATAGACAATAGGTGCAGGAGTAGGCCATTTGGCCCTTCGAGCCAGCACCACCATTCATTATGATCATGGCTAATCATCCACAATCAGTATCCTGTTCCTGCCTTATCCCGATAATCCTTGATTCCACTATCTTTAAGAGCTCTATCCATCTCTTTCTTGACAGTATCCAGGAACTTGGCCTCCACTGCCTTTTGGGGCAGAGCATTCCATATATCCACTACTCTCTGGGTGAAGAAGTTTCTCCTCAACTCTGTTCCTATTGGCCTAACCCTTATTTTTAAACTGTGTCCTCTGGTTCTGGACTCACCCATCAGCGGAAAAATGCTTCCTGCCTCCAGAGTGTCCAATTCTTTAATAATCTTATATGTCTCAATCAGATCCCCTCTCATCCTTCTAAATTCAAGTGTATACAAGCCCAGTCGCTGCAATCTTTCAACATATGATAGACCCGCCATTCCGGGAATTGATCTTGTGAACCTACACTGCACTCCCTCAATTGCCAGAATGCCCTTCCTCAAATTTGGAGACAAAAACTGCACACAATACTCCAGTTGCGGTCTCACCAGGGCCCTGTACAGCTGCAGAAGCTAAAATGGATCAATGCCTATTATGATCACAAAATTTTACATTAAATTATTTCACAAGTGTCACTTGGACCCTTAAAAGTGGTACAAACAATTTGGTTGGCACTTAGGTTAACTGTGATTTGTTGGTGTCGTGCTTGTTGAAGTGGACAAGATGGGGACAGATGTGAGGGCTGGGCCTAGAAGAAAGATGGAGGCGAGTGTGGATGGAGGAGAGTGCGGCAGGGCAGACTGGACAGCTAGTGGGAAGGCAAGCAGGATGTTGAAAGTGAGCGATAAAAGGAATCAAAGAGGGAAGCAAGGCAGGAGACAGTGATGGCAGAATTGGAGGGCAGGAAGGCTATGTTTGCACCATGCAAAATGAAGAGACTTTAAAAATGATTACCCAGCCTACAAATATTCTAGTCAGCTAGCTAATAAATATATTTTGTCACATAAAATTACTGCCTTTGTTAGTCCACAAGTGACACTAGACTTCAAAAGGGTTCTAGAGACAGGATCAGCAAATGTAAATTGATAGCTGTACCAACTTCCGTTGCTCAGCTGTTTGACGATAAAGGGGTAGTTAGATGTCTACAAAGCGGAAGCCCCTAAACTCAAAACATAATCATACAAGACAATTATACCTCCTGGCCGTTTTATTAGCAGAATTAATTTAACTCCTATTAATATATCAAGTTGACACTTAACAGTTTGATTAGACATTAAGGGAATCAATCATAAATTGATCAATACAATAACCGATGCTGACTGGTGCAAATTAAAACATTCACATAATGCTCAAATTTTGTCATCAACAGGACTTGAGCTTTGAATTCAGAATCACATGTGGATTTTATTATGTCAAAAAGGATTGTGAATTTGCATTGTTTCTGAATTTGCATATTTAAAATCAAAATCTGAAATCGGAAAATTTAATTTTGCTTCCTCATAGAATTGATTGATTGAGCTCTGAAAGGCTGAAAATGTTATTTTTAAAAGACCATCACCATTACTGCTGTTGTGGATGTAGTCAAAGTCAAACCTCCTGGTAAGCAAAATTCCAGCAAGCAAAGCAGTAATTGTACTGCAAATAGTTATAAATCTTGATTGTTTAATTAGATGGATAGATCTCATGCCACGAGGAGGATTATGAGGCCAATAGGGCAAGAAATGAGACACGTAAGCCTGTAATTTCACTCTATCAGATGCCGTGCCAGTTTCCCAGCACCATCCTTCCCCAGCCATTGAGAAGACTTAATTTGCTGTTGCGTTCCCAATGAAGTTAAGACCAATCCAAGCTATTGACCAGAAGCCAACTGAACTTTCCTAGCACCTCCAGATGTCCATAGACTGACTAATATAGTGGATCTTCCTTCAGAATGGAGGCTCAGCAACTTGACCATTTTTTTTCATTTTAAGTGTTTTACAAGTGCTGAGAGGGTGCTTCTTATTAGTATTCCAGCTCCAAAGACCCACTTGTTATCCTTAATTAGGCAGTGAGCACAACCTCTGGCCACAAACCAGTCAATTCAATAAAATTTGATGTCCATCTGTAGTTCTCAACACACTGCAAAATGAGAAGTGAATAGTCTTTCCCTACTGTTTGGAATCACTAAATTAGCAAATCACTTATACTCAATAAATATTTGGATCACGTGAAAATATTTAAAGACAAACCTGTTTGTCAACAATTTCTTTAGAGTAATTATCTACCAAATTTTTGATGGCATTAGTGAAAAATGTGAACTAGATTGAAAATTATTTAAGAAAATGATTTAAATGTTTTGCACCAGTACGTGTCATTGCAAAGTAATTAATATAGGGATAAATAACCAAAAGCAGGATTAAACATTAAATTAAAAAAACATATAATGCTTTTTCAAGGACATTGTCAACTACAGCGAACTTGACTAAAAGTTAGCATCATGCTTGGTTGCAGTGAAATCAAGGTTTGGTCAGTCCTTAACAGCACTTTAGTAAGCAATGCGAATTAGCTTGTACTATTGCTGTATATGGTGCTGCCCAGTTTCTGGATTCCTGAGTGCAAGACTAGTCATGTAATCAGGGCTCAAGTTTAATAGCCAGCAATGAAAGGGGGGGGGGGGGCAAGGGGATGGTGAAGAAAGGGGGTGGAGGGGGTGGAGAGAGGGGGGGGGGGGGGGGAGAGGAGAGGGGGGGGGAAGAGGAGGAGAGGGGGGGGGAAGAGGAGAGGGGGGGGGAAGAGGAGAGGGGGGGGGGAAGAGGAGAGGGGGGGGGGAAGAGGAGAGGGGGGGGGAAGAGGAGAGGGGGGGAAGAGGAGAGGGGGGGGGGAAGAGGAGAGGGGGGGGGGAAGAGGAGAGGGGGGGGGGAAGAGGAGAGGGGGGGGGAAGAGGAGTGGGGGGGGAAGAGGAGAGGGGGGGGAAGAGGAGAGGGGGGGGAAGGAGGAGGGGGGGGAGAAAGAGGAGGGGGGGGGAAGAGGAGGGGGGGGAAGAGGAGGGGGGGGAAGAGGAGGGGGGGGAAGAGGAGGGGGGGGGGAAGAGGAGGGGGGGGAAGAGGAGGGGGGGGGAAGAGGAGGGGGGGGGAAGAGGAGGGGGGGGGAAGAGGAGGGGGGGGGGAAGAGGAGGGGGGGGGAAGAGGAGGGGGGGGGGAAGAGGAGGGGGGGGGAAGAGGAGGGGGGGGGAAGAGGAGGGGGGGGGAAGAGGAGGGGGGGGGAAGAGGAGGGGGGGGGAAGAGGAGGGGGGGGAAGAGGAGGGGGGGGAAGAGGAGGGGGGGGAAGAGGAGGGGGGGGAAGAGGAGGGGGGGGAAGAGGAGGGGGGGGGGAAGAGGAGGGGGGGGGAAGAGGAGGGGGGGGGAAGAGGAGGGGGGGGGAAGAGGAGGGGGGGGGAAGAGGAGGGGGGGGGAAGAGGAGGGGGGGGGAAGAGGAGGGGGGGGGAAGAGGAGGGGGGGGAAGAGGAGGGGGGGGAAGAGGAGGGGGGGAAGAGGAGGGGGGGGAAGAGGAGGGGGGGGAAGAGGAGGGGGGGGAAGAGGAGGGGGGGGAAGAGGAGGGGGGGGAAGAGGAGGGGGGGGGAAGAGGAGGGGGGGGGAAGAGGAGGGGGGGGGAAGAGGAGGGGGGGGGAAGAGGAGGGGGGGGGAAGAGGAGGGGGGGGGAAGAGGAGGGGGGAAGAGGAGGGGGGGGGGAAGAGGAGGGGGGGGAAGAGGAGGGAGGGGGGGGGAAGAGGAGGGAGGGAGGGGGGGGGAGGAAGAGGGAGGGAGGTGGGGGAGGAAGAGGGAGGGAGGAAGAGGGAGGGAGGGGGGAGGAAGAGGGAGGGAGGGGGGGGTAGGAAGAGGGAGGGAGGGGGGGGGAGGAAGAGGGGGGGGAGGAAAAGGGAGGGAGGGGGGGAGGAAGAGGGAGCGAGGGGGGGAGGAAGAGGGAGGGAGGGGGGGAGGAAGAGGGAGGGAGGGGGGGAGGAAGAGGGAGGAAGGGGGGGGGAGGAAGAGGGAGGGAGGGGGGGGAGGAAGAGGGAGGGAGGGGGGGGAGGAAGAGGGAGGGAGGGGGGGAGGAAGAGGGAGGGAGGGGGGGGGGGGAAGAGGGAGGGGGGGGATGAAGAGGGAGGGGGGGGAGGAAGAGGGAGGGAGGGGGGGAGGAAGAGGGAGGGAGGGGGGGGAGGAAGAGGGATGGGGAGGAAGAGGGAGGGAGGGAGGGGGGGGAGGAAGAGGGAGGGAGGGGGGGGGAGGAAGAGGGGGGGGGAGGAAGAGGGGGGGGGGAGGAAGAGGGAGGGAGGGGGGGGAGGAAGAGGGAGGGAGGGGGGGGAGGAAGAGGGAGGGAGGGGGGGGAGGAAGAGGGAGGGAGGGGGGGAGGAAGAGGGAGGGAGGGGGGGGAGGAAGAGGGAGGGAGGGGGGGGAGGAAGAGGGGGGGGGGGAGGAAGAGGGAGGGAGGGGGGGGAGGAAGAGGGAGGGAGGGGGGGAGGAAGAGGGAGGGGGGGGAAGAGGGAGGAGGGGGAGGAAGAGGGAGGAGGGGGAGGAAGAGGGGGGGGGAAGAGGGAGGGAGGGGGGGAAGAGGGAGGGAGGGGGGGAAGAGGGAGGGGGGGGGGGAAGAGGGAGGGGGAAGAGGGAGGGGGAGGGGGGAGGCCGGAGGGGGGAAGCCGGGGGGAGGGGAAGAGGAGGGGGAGGGGAGGAGGGGGGAGGGGAGGAGGGGGGAGGGGCGGAGGGGGGAGGGGCGGAGGGGGGAGGGGAGGAGGGGGGAGGGGCGGAGGGGGGAGGGGCGGAGGGGGGAGGGGCGGAGGGGGGAGGGGCGGAGGGGGGAGGGGCGGAGGGGGGAGGGGCGGAGGGGGGAGGGGCGGAGGGGGGAGGGGCGGAGGGGGGAGGGGCGGAGGGGGGAGGGGCGGAGGGGGGTGGGGCGGAGGGGGGAGGGGCGGAGGGGGGAGGGGCGGAGGGGGGAGGGGCGGAGGGGGGAGGGGCGGAGGGGGGAGGGGCGGAGGGGGGAGGGGCGGAGGGGGGAGGGGCGGAGGGGGGAGGGGCGGAGGGGGGAGGGGCGGAGGGGGGAGGGGCGGAGGGGGGAGGGGCGGAGGGGGGAGGGGCGGAGGGGGGAGGGGCGGAGGGCGGAGGGGGGAGGGGCGGAGGGGGGAGGGGCGGAGGGGGGAGGGGGGAGGGGCGGAGGGGGGAGGGGCGGAGGGGGGAGGGGCGGAGAGGGAGGGGCGGAGAGGGAGGGGCGGAGAGGGAGGGGCGGAGAGGGAGGGGCGGAGAGGGAGGGCGGAGAGGGAGGGGCGGAGAGGGAGGGGCGGAGAGGGAGGGGCGGAGAGGGAGGGGCGGAGAGGGAGGGGCGGAGAGGGAGGGGCGGAGAGGGAGGGAGGGGGGGAGGGGGAGGGGGGGAGGGGGGGAGGGGGAGGGGAGAGGGGAGAGGGGAGAGGGGAGAGGGGAGAGGGGAGAGGGGGGGGGGAGAGGGGGGGGAGAGGGGGGGGGAGAGGGGGGGGAGAGGGGGGGGAGAGGGGGGGGAGAGGGGGGGGGAAGAGGGGGGGGGAGGGGGGGGGGGAGAGGGGGGGGAGAGGGGGGGGAGGGGGAGGGGGGGGAAGGGGAAGGGGGAGGGGGGAAGGGGAAGGGGGAGGGGGAAGGGGGAAGGGGGAGGGGGAAGAGGGAGGGGGAAGAGGGAGGGGGAAGAGGGAGGGGGAAGAGGGAGGGGGAAGAGGGAGGGGGAAGAGGGAGGGGGAAGAGGGAGGGGGAAGAGGGAGGGGGAAGAGGGAGGGGGAAGAGGGAGGGGGAAGAGGGAGGGGGAAGAGGGAGGGGGAAGAGGGAGGGGGAAGAGGGAGGGGGGAGGGGGAGGGGGGAGGGGGAAGGGGGAGGGGGAAGGGGGAGGGGGAAGGGGGAGGAGGAGCTGCTCTTTGTAGAGTGGTGTGATCTTGATTGGACAAATGACCTGCCCCCACACTGTAGGGATTCTATGAAATGCAATATACCGCTTACTTACAAGAAAATTGTCAAATTCAGGATTTTAAACCAGTCAACAATGGAAAAAAAAAAGCAAATATTTCCATGTCTGTATCATCAGTTACTTGGAGGGGAACATTAATTTGAAGGGGGTGGTGTTCCCATGTATCTGCTGTGCTTATCCTGTGGGTTTAGAAGGCATTGTGCAAAAAAGCCTTGATGCTAGACATTGTACAGTCATCAACAACATACCCACTTCTGACCACATGATGGAGGGAAAGTAATTATGAACCATCAATAGATGGTGGGCCACATGATGTTATTTTGAGGGACCCTCTGAAAATGTTTAGGAGCTGAGGTGATTGACGTCCATTATTTCCACAACCATCTTCCATTCTGGCAGGTAGGTATCCTCCGAATTTCCATTGACACTAGTTTTGTTAGGGCTTCCTGATGCCACTCAGTCAAATGTGATCTTAATGTCAAGAGCAAGAGCAGTAACTCTCACTTCAGCTTTGGTATTGTCAATGTTTGAAACAAGGTTGTAATGAGATCAGGTGCGGAGAAACCGTGACAAAACTCAAGCTGAGCATCCGTGAGCATTTGAGCTAAGTCAGTGCTGTGTTCTCCTGGGGGCAGATATGGCGGAGGCGGAGGAATTGGGAATACGGGATGGCATTTTTGTAGGAGACAGGGTGGGAAAAGGTGTAATCCAGGTAGCTGTGGGAGTCGGTGGGTTTGTAACAAATGTCAGTGTCAAGTCTGTCGTCATTAATGGAGATAGAGAGGTCCAGGAAGGGGAGGGAGGTGTCAGAGATGGTCCAGGTAAATTTAAGGTCAGGGTGGAATGTGTTGGTGAAGTTGATGAATTGCTCAACCTCCTCATGGGAGTATGAGGCGGCGCCAATGCAGTCATCAATGTAGCGAAGGAAGAGGTGGGGAGTGGTGCCGGTGTAATTATGGAAGATGGACTGTTCTACGTAGCCAACAAAGAGACAGGCATAGCTGGGGCCCATACGGCTGTCCATGGCTACCCCTTTGGTCTGGAGGAAGTGGGGGGATTCGAAGGAGAAACTGTTGAGGGTGAGGACCAGTTCGGCCAAACGAATGAGAGTGTCGGTGGAAGGGTACAGTTGGGGACGTCGGGAGAGGAAGAAATGGAGAGCTTGGAGGCCCTGATCAAGGCGGATGGAGATGTAGAGGGATTGGATATCCATGGTGAAGAAGAAGCATTGGGGGCCAGGGAAGCGGAAGTCTTGGAGGAGGTGGAGGGCATAGGTGGTGTCTCGAACGTATGTGGGGAGTTCCTGGACATGGGGGGAATAGGACAGTGTCGAGGTAGGTAGAGATGAGTTCAGTGGGGCTGGAGCATGGTGAGACAATGGATCGGCCAGGGTGGTCAGGCTTGTGGGTCTTGGGAAGGAGGTAGAACCGGGCAGTGCGGGGTTCCCGGACTATGAGGTTGGAAGCTGTGGGTGGGAGATCTCCTGGGGTGATGAAGTTCTGTATGGTCTGGGAGATGATGGTTTGGTGATGGGGGTGGGGTCATGGTCAAGGGGGTGGTAGGAGGAGGTGTCCTCAAGTTGGCGTCTGGCTTCAGCGGTGTGGAGGTCAGTCCGCCAGACTACCACTGCACCCCCTTTATCAGCTAGCTTGATGGTGAGGTCGGGATTTGAGCAGAGGGAGTGGAGGGCAGCACGTTTTAAGGGTGAGAGGTTGGAGTGGGGGAGGGGGGTAGACAGGTTGAAGTGGTTAACATCCCAGTGGCAGTTGGAAATAATAGGCCAGCACAGGGTGTCCATTGATGCATGGGTAGAGGAGGATGAAGGTGAGTCCTTTGCTATTAAACAAGATCCTGGCTGAACTGGTTGATCTGTTTTTAATCCCACAGTTCTTTCTACTCCCTTTAACCTTTGATTTTCTTTAAAAAAAAGTACCTCTGTCATAAGAATATCTACTCACCCTGCCTCCACTGTCTTCTGAAGTAGCAAGGCCTAAAGTTGCACATCCTCAGAAAAAATTATTTTCTTGTCCTGAAAGCCATTCTTTTTGGATGACTGTCCTGAAAGGGCAACTCAATTTTAAAACAGTGCCCATTAGTTTTGGACTGACTCAGTAAAGGAAACATTTTACCATGTCCACCTCACCTCCAGATCTTAAAAGGTCTTCTACGTTTGACTGTTGCAGTTCTAACTTGCACGGAATTCTATTTGATTATTTTATAATAGACAAGTTACAACATTTCAAAAAAAATTAAATGAATTCACACTTACAGTACCTAATATTGAGCTTCTGCAGTTTTGACAGCTGTCCAATTGCACAAGGTAGGGAACTCAGGAGGTTATCATGGACCTGAAATAATTTGTTCTAAGTCAATAATATGACCTATTGATAAAAATCTGTTATACAGCATATTATTCCATTGAATGCATTTATGATGTACTTTTTTCCTTAAGTAAACATGCATTTTAAGTTGTCTGATTGAGGAACATTTTTCCTCGAAGTGTGAATTAGTCATCAATAAAGTGATAGATAAAAACATCCTACTGGAATCCAGCTTAAAAGAATTGACATTTAAGAAAGAAAGAGTCAAAAATCAATTCCCTTTTCATTGTAATGGGAAAAAAAAACAAGGTTTCTAGTGAGTCTTTTACTGAACTTGTTGTATGGTAGAAACATTCACCATGATTTCAATGGTTCCCTTGAATAGAAATCTCTGAAAAATCAAATTTTTGACGAGACATATTTTATTATATGTTTTTCCCCCCATCTTGGAAGCAAGAAAAGTTTCTTACCCCAAACCAACCTCACTGCCAAAGTGTCCCACAGTCTCACAGCTGTCCCAAAAGTACAAGATTTCATACTTTAAATTTAAAACTGGTACCTTCAATTCCTAGTTGCAGGCAAAAGCGACTACTTAGCTACAACAGTGTTTTCTTATGCAAATGACTTTTGGAAACAGTTAAATTGTTACGAATTCTCAAACTGAGTTTGTGCTTTCTTTTTAAACTTGATTATATTTTTCTGTATTAAATTCTTTCAGACTAGTTTTAAAGTAAAGTTACATTCATAACTGATTGGTTTGTCTCCAGTTTGGAATATAGGAACAAGAGTAGGCCATTCAGCCTGTCAAGCCTGTTCCACCATTCAATAAGATCATAGCTGATCAGTGGCTGAACTCCACATACCTGCCTTTGGCCCACATCCCTTTGCTTAACAAAATTTTAATCTGAGATAGATAAATTTAACAATGGTATCTGCATCCATTTGTTGAAGACTGTTCCAAACAGCTACCACTGTGTCTGTAGAAATGCTTCCCAACATCTCTCCAAACGGTCTGGCCCTAATTCTCAGACTATGCTCCCTAATTCTGGAAGCCACACCAGTGGAAAAAGTCTATCTTTATCTACTTTGTCCTTTCCTGTTCTTCTCTTGAAGACTTCAAATCACATCAACCCTAAACCTTCTAAAATCTAGAGAAAACAGGTCTAATTTGTAAAGACTATCCTCCTAACTTAACCCCTGAACTCCAGGTGTTATTCTTGTAAACCTGCATTGTACTCCCTCCAAGGCCAATACATCCTTTCTAAGGTGTAGTGCTCAGATCTGCTCACAGTACTCCAAGTATTTGCATAGCTGCAGCTTAACTTCTGGGTCCATATACTCCAGTCCTCTAAAGGCCAGCATTCTTGATTATTTTCTGCACCTGTTCATGGTATTTTAAAAGATTATGCACCTAAACCCTCGACTCTTTTTGGACATTCACTGTATTTAACTTCAGACATCTGGAGAGTATTCTGTTCTATCCTTTTTAAATCCAAAATGGATAACCTCATACTTGTTTACTTTGAAATTCATCTGTCATAGAGTTGCCTACTCACCTACTCTATCAATATTCCTTTGTAATTTTTTGCTATGATCTACATTATCTATAATGCCACCTAAATTTATGTCATCAGTATATTTGGATATATGATATTGTATGCCATCACCCAAGTTGTTCATAAATAATGCAAACCATTGAGGCCCCAACACAAATCCTTTGGGATACCAGTCACATTCTGCCAATTTGAATATCTACTCATTATCCTTAGTTCCAGCTGTCTTCCACTCAACTAATTTCGGAATTGTGTCAGTAATTTGCCCTCACTTCCTTAGGTTTCTACTTTACTTAAAGTCTCTTATGTGGACTTTATCAAATGCCTTCTGGATGCCCATTATAAACAACATCCACAATCATTCTTCTGTCCAATATCTTAATCACCTCAGATGGAAACCGTCAGGTCCATTTCCGTTCCATTAAATTCCACAGTATTAATACTTTACTTATATTAATTTTATTGAGTTTCCATCCCAATAATCCACTATAATTTTCTTCAGGACTTAGAGTCAATGTCGCACAGTACAGAAACAGATCCTTCTGTCCAACCAGTCCACACCGAACATAATCCCAAACTAAACTAGTCCCACCTGCCTGCTCCTGACTCATATCCCTCCAAATCTTTCTGTTCATGTACTCATCCAAGTGAGTTTTAAATATTGTAACTGTGACTGCATCCACCACTTGCTCAGGAAGTTCATTACACATACGAACCACCCTCTGTAAAAAATTGTCCCCTCATGCCTTCTTAAAATATCTCTCCTTTCACCTTAAAAATATGTTCCCTAATCTTGAAATCCACCATCCTAGGGAAAAGACACCTCCCACTAACCCTATATATATATCCCTCATGGTTTTATAAACCTCTACATGGTCAACTCAAACTCCAATGCTTCGGTGAAAAAAGTTAGAGACAAAAAAACTGTACATGCTGGAATCCAAAGTAGACAGGCAGGAGGCTGAAACCCAGGCAGCATCAGGAGGTGCAGAGGTCAATGTTTCAGGTGTAACCCTTCTTCAGGACTGGGGGTGGGTATGCGGGGGTGTTAAAGTTCAGATTTGAGATGGCTCAGAGAATTCCTTTTGGACTCAGACCTGTAAGCTTCTCTTGGTTCATCCAGAGATCATACTCTTTAGTAGTCTGGAATAAAAATCTCTTATATATAATTTATTTAATTGTAGTCACCCAAATAGCATCACTGTTACAACATAACACTGATACCTATAAGTCAGACTAGTTTTTAAAACCTAGGAGAATAGAATACCAGCTCTTCCTTTAAGAGCACTCTCAGGCTACTCAAACAGCAAAGAGGGAGATATTATTTGTGAAGCAGAGATTATTTGAATACAGCGACAAGCCTGGCAGGTATCTAGCATACTTTGCCAGAAAGTAAAAGGCTCCTCAATCCATTACATCTATTAGAGAGAGTGCTGGCACCCTGACTTGTGATCGTAAAAAGATCAATGCAGCCTTTAGAAAGTTCTATTTCTAATTGTATAAGTTGCAGGATTGCGAGGATAGAATGAGGAAGACGGAGTCTTTTTTAAAAAATCTGGCCCTCCCGGGCCTAACCTTGGAGCAGGTGCTGTTCTTGAATGCCCCCCAGCAACCCAAGAAGTACAGGAGGTGGTGAGGCAGCTCCAGAGCAGCAAAGCACCCATACCAGAGGATTCCAGGCTGAGTTCTATAAAGAATTTATAGGGGAATTGGTCGGGCCACTTATAAATATGTATAATTATTCACACAGTCAGGGTTGCCTCCCGTCTTCTGAGAGAAACAAATATTTCTCTCATTCTTAAGAAAGGAAAGGCCCCAGATGACTGCTCTTTACAGAGCCATATCCTTGTTGAATGTGGATTTTAAAATTCTCTCAAAAATGTTGGCATTAAGACTGGAGAGGATTTTACCATTCATTATAAAAGGGGATCAGATGGGGTTTATAAAGGGTCGCACGTCAACTAATAACATTAGGTGAGTCTTAAATATAGTACCAGCCTGCCAGCAGGAAGCGATAATGGGATTAGTTGTCTCCCTTGATGCAGAGAAGGCATTCAATCGGTTAGAATGGCCATATCTCTTTTATATGCTGGAACGGTTTGGTGTTGGAGAGGTCTTTACTAAATGGGTTACAGTATTATATAAGGATCCCAAAACAGCGGTGATCACCAACGGTGTAAGTTCGGATAGCTTTAATGTTGGCAGAGGTTGTCATCAGAGATGCCCTCTCTCACCACTATTATTTAAGCTAGTGATTGAGCTGCTGGTGGAAGCTATACGAACTGACCCTAGCATAACGTCTCTGGAGGTTGGATCGGGTAAGCACAAAATCACTTTCTATGCGGATGACGTCCTCCTTTTCTTAAATGATGCACTGACATCTGTGCCCCGCTTAATTCAAATGGTTTACTTATTTGGTATGGTCTCAGGTTACAAAATCAATTTTATGAAATCGGAGGCTATGCCGCTGGGAGGCCTTACCAGCATATCCAATTTTCCAAATGGATCCCATTTCCCCTTTCGGTGGTCACTGGGAGGTTTTCTTTACTTAGGTATTTTTATTACTCCGACATTTGGTCAGCTATATAAAGCCAGCTATACACACTTATTAGAGAAAATAAGAAAGGACCTTCAACACTGGGAAGATTTCCCGATATCCTGGCTAGGTAGAATAGCCTTGGTTAAGATGAATATTCTACCTCCCCTTTTATACTCTATGAGAATGTTCCCCTTGGTGCAGCCGAGATAGGCCCTGCGTAAGCTCTATGGTTGGCTTGGCTCCTTCATTTGGAATCATAGACGGCCCCTTATTAAATTAGAAAAGCTGCAGCTTCCACAAAGAAGGGGTGGGCTGGATTTTCCAGATTTCAGGAGGTACCAATTGAGCTCTCTGTTATCTTATGTAGCTGATTGATTGTGGTTCACAAGAAACCCAGTCTGTTTAGATATTGAGACCTCCCAAGCAAAATGTCCCCTCATCAATCTACTATTTATGGACAATATGAGAGTTATTACGAATCATTGTAAAAATCCTACTGTATTAAATACAATCAAAGCTTAGAGGATAATGCGACAGGATAAGGGTAACCTACAAAAAACCTTCCCTTATACCCCTATAGTGGGAATGTTGGGATTCCAGCCAGGGCTGACTGATGCTGTGTTCATAATCTGGAGTCCACAGGTATCTCCTGTTTGGGAGATCTGTTCGATTGGGAGGTCATGATGTCCTTCGAACAGCTACTTCAGAAGTTTGGGCTGCCTAGCAAGGACCTTTCTCGATAGTTTCAAATACAAGACTTCATACAAAAGACGACCACATTGATAATTAATCCTTATAAATCAGATATGGAAAGGAGAGTGCTTCAGCCGATGGGTTCGCCCTCGGTCAGTACTCTCTACCACTTACTACGTAATAAGGTATCGAAGGGCATGAAACGGTTACATAAAACTTGAAGTTGGGATGGAAATCTCCTTAGAGATGTGGGAGAATGTCTGGGAAAAACGCTAGGAAGATCTCTATCTGTAACAGAACTCAGGCTATCAAATTGAAGATACTTAATTGGGCTCACATGGCACCAGAGAGATTTGCAAAGTTCAAGGCAGGAGCATATCCAATGTGCCCTAACTGCAAAATAGAAGTTGGTACCCTCACACATTGTCTGTGGACATACCATAAGATCCGCAGATACTGGGACAGCGTATGGCAAAGAATTTGGCTATGGAGATTGGGTTGGACCCAGTGTCTCTACTTTTGGGCTCCCCAAATTTCCCCTCTTTGGATGCATCTGGGAGGAAATTATTCACTAAACTTTCCTTTTGTGAGAGGAAAAACATCTTAGTGAATTGGGTATCCGAAGGTACCCCAGGACTTTCAAATTGGCATAGGATAGTCATGGAGTATATCCCCCTTGACTTCCTTACGAATATGGTGCACCAAAAAAACTGAATTATTTTATAGAACATGGCAGCCCTTTTGAACTACATTGGCGCAGATATATCGGCCATATTGTTCCGGGCCTTTGCTTAGCCATGGGGATGGTTCTGGCTGGTTTGGGGGCTCCCGGGAGAAGGAATCCCGTATAAATACAGGCTGTATTATAACTTGATATAAATTTAGTTTGAATATGTATTTAGTTATTTATTTACTTATTTATTTTATTTTCTCTTTTTTTAAAAAATTGTCAATAATGTACAATATCCTATTTTGTGTTTTGGTAGTTTGTAGAATAGATTAGTAGTTTTTCAAATTTTATATTGGTGCTGTTATTATATTGTAAAGTGGAATACACTATTTTGTACTATTTTTTGTAATTTTGTGAAAAAAATCTCAAAAATCTTTTTTTTCAATTAAAAAAAGACAGCTTGTTTGCAGCAATAAGGGAAGTAGCCTGAGAGAGCTCTTAGGGGTAAGAGCTGGCGCAACTACCCTGCTAAAGGCTTTATAACCTTAGCTCAAGCCTAGCTTGTAGGTATCTGTTATACTATAACATTTAATTACCAATGGTATCAAGGTGATAATTTAAACTAAGCTGTCTGTAACAGTTTTACATTTCAGACTGCCTCAGAGTACGATATCCGGGACGAACCAAGAAAGGCTACAGGTCGAGTCCATCAGGGATTCCCTGAGCCGTCTCAAATAACTATAACAGGGGGAATTAAAGTGGGCGGTTCCAGCCTATCCAACCTTTCTTTATAACTCAAACCTTCCTAACCTGGCATCACCCTGATAGTCTCTTCTGAACCTTCTCTAGCTTAATGATATCCTTTCACCATAACTGCTAATTCCTTTACTGTTCAAAAAATTACTTACTGAGGAAGCCTCAACCACTTCACTGAGAAGGGAATTCCATAGATTCCATCTTGAATATGGTTACTAAATTTATCATTCAAACGCACATTCTAAAAGATCATCCTGGAAGTGCTTTAATAGGGAAACGTTTTCCCCATTCCCCCTCACAATAGATGTTGGTTTAACTAGAGCAAGACAACTGCAGCTCAAAATTAAGTTTAACAAAAAATCTACTTTAGTTCTAGTAGGATAGTGCAGTACTACAGTAAGGACACCCAGATCCATTTTTCTAAGTAATAGGCAAATATAACCACATATTCTGTACATACTGCATTCAATTCTAACATCGACACCTTAATTATTTTCAATGCTCTATTAGAGTTATATTTACATCAAGCACTGTGAGGGCTGGTAGGAGCTGAATATCCTCCGATAAGCACTGCAGTTTGTTCGATGCCAAGATAAGTTTAGTTAAATCTGTCTGATCCCACCATCGGTCACTTGCAGTAAAGGAGACATTCAAATGGGATTCCTCTGGGGGGTCCACATTTATCCGCCATACGCTCTGGGGAACTAAATTAAAATACAGGGGATTTGACAAATAGCAATTACAACAGAGTTTAATTCTGAACATTCACACACATTGAGTTTTTTCATAATAATGCATCCGCACAAGTGGTGGAAATGAAACAATGCATTTTTAGATCACATCTTTGCATTTAACAAAGATCACAAAAATAAGTACCATTTAAAACTAGCCTTAAAATTAGTGAAAAACCTTAAAAGGGCTATACCATCATCCAAGTAAGAAGCTTATGAAATGAAAATTCATTCCAAATTTAGACACTAGACAAGCATCTCCTTATTAGCAGCATTATTACAGACATGCTTGATGAAGAAATTATCTAAGTTTTAGATTTACATTGTGATGCCTACACATTTTGACATAGTACACCATAAATTAGCTGACTGACACTCCTCTGGTAGCAAACAAGCATTCATCCAAATATCCACCTTTACATTTCCAAATGAGAGGAGCCCTTACAGGAACAAAAAATAGCATTTCTTTAGCATCTTTTTACAATTTCCACACATCCTAAAGTGTTCAGTAGCCAATGAAATACTTTGGAGAAAGTGAGGACGTTAGATGCTGGAGATCGGAGTCGAGAGTGTGGTGCTGGAAAAGCACAGCCAGTCAGGCAGCATCCGAGGACCAGGAGAATTGACATTTCAGGCATCAGGAATGAGGCTTGTGGGTCGGGGCTGAGAGATAGATAGGAAGGAGTGGGGTTGGGGCAAGTAGCTGGGAAAGCGATAGGTGGATAACAGTGAGGGAGAAGGTGATAGATCAGAGAGGGCAGTGATGGATGGGTCTGGAGGGCAGGGCCAAGTTGGAGGCCTGGGACTGGGATAATGGGGGTGGGGAGATGAAGAAGCTGTTGAAATCCACATTTATCCCATGTGGTTGCAGGGTCCCAAGGTGGAATATGAGGCGTTACTTCTCCAGGTGTCAGGTCGTAATGGTTTGGTGGTGGAGGCGGCTCAGGACCTGCATGTCCTTGGCAGAGTAGGAGCGGGAGCTGAAGTGTTCAGCCACGGGGCGGTGGGGTTGTTGGTGCAGGTATCCCAGAGATGTTCTCTGAAACGATCTGCAAGAAAAGTGTCTTGTCTCCCAGATGTAGAGGAGGCCAGACCAGGTGCAATGGATACAATAGATGACATTCGTGAAATACTTTGTCACTGTTATAGAAAATATGGCAATCACTTTTCACTAGGATGGCCAAGTAATCAGTTTTTTTGGTGTGACATCAGTGAAGTAGAAACATTTGGCCAGAACATGGGATAAATAACTCTGCAACATCTCTGAAATAGGCTGTCACTTTCTTAACCCTACCCCAAAGAAGACAGAACCATGGTTTAGCATCTTACCCGAAGGCTGCTTCATTTGTTCTATAATATGAAGTAGCAGCAGCCAAAGATTTTCATACTCAAGTATCTTGAGAACAACTAGAATCTATAAACACCTCACTCAGTGTTTGAGCGCAACCATGGATGCGCAATTAACAGACTTTACTGGACTTGAAAGTAGCTTATTTGGATGCCCTCTGCTACAAACGCTCAACCATCTTTTACAAACAAATACTGTTCTTTTTAAAGAAACCATACGACTACCGTCAAGCAATGTATACGTACTGAAATAACATATTTCAATCTACAAGAAAAAAAACAATTGAATTTAAACAAGTTTTAAATATGGGTTTTGAACATGTGCATAAACATCACTCACTTGTAAATACAATGGTGAGGGCAAAGAAATGTTGTATCGTACCACGACAATGTTCACCCTCCCGATTTCGCTGCGGACTTACTTACCTTCACTCAACTCTCTGTTGGAAAGGTTCAGCTGTCCACTTTTCCGGGCCGTTTTAATTAAGCCAGCAGGCACAGGCGCCTCGGTTGCCCGAGGTTGAAATGCTGACCCTGGCCTGCGACTCGCAAACTTGCTGCCCTCCCTTCGAGACATTGAGAGTCGAAGACGGCGCCGTGACTGCCCAGCAAACACCGTTCAGAGCCCGGCCACAGGCCGCGGCCGCACCAACCGTCCTCGCTCTTGCGCCCGCGCCAACCGTCGGCTGCGCGCACGCGCGAGAGAGAGAGAGCTCGTTGAAACGGTCCACCCTCTTACTGCAGATCCCCGCCCAAACACGACCGGGGATGTTTTTTGTGCAGACGTTCGCTGCTCGTCGGATGCTGCCTGAACTGCTGTGCTCTTCCAGCACCACTAATCCAGTATTTGCTTTCCAGCATCTGCAGTCATTGTTTTTACCTCCAAAATTATGGCAGAGTTGGCGCAACTCCCAGGAGACCGCTGTTTATTTTTAGGAAGGATTACATCGTCTTTGTTTTCGAATGCTGCAAGTTTAACCAGCCGTGTGAGGCAAGCATTGTACCTGCTACAGGAGCAAGTAGGAATAAAGAAGAAGGGTCTCTGAGGGCATAATATGCGAAGATTTTACCATTATGTCAAAGTGACGGGCTCAAATTGTAGATTGTGGTATCAAAATTTACAAAGGGTAATGAATTGTGGATATATATAATAATCAGGACAGCACCAAATTCAGAAACGCATAAACGTCTTCAGAATGAGTAAATGGTTATCACAGCAAAACGTAACGTAGTTCATTTTGGCAAATGGAATAAGGCATGTGATTGGTATCAAAACACCAGAACGTCATTTCCAGAGAATGGAGGAGTAAATTTGAAACAAATTAGCACTAAAAGTTGACATAAAACCTTGTCAACACCACATTCAAATTATTTTATTCAATCCTGGCATGCAGAAGAATTACGAAATCTTGGTGAAAGTTGAGAAAAATGTTACGAGGATATTACCAGAGATGTAACTATTAGAAAAAGATGAGAAGGCTGAGGTTCTTTTCACAGGCAAAGACATGATAAAAGAGGCCAGAAAGAGGGTTTTAAATTTATAATATGGTTTGATGAAGTGGACACAGAAAAGCTTTCTAATTCAGAGTGAATCTAAAAACTTCTTGAGTTCTCACCTAAAAACAGGTCCAACCCACAATGCCATGTTCACAACAGTGAGTAGAGGAAGGAGTATCTCCCAAATCCATGCCAACTGGAAGGGGAAATCAAATGTCTTTGTGAAAAGAGAAACAGAGATAATATTTTGAATCCAGAATGTCGTCTTCTGAAGTAATACCAGACTCAAAACATTAACTTTCTCTCTCCACAGATGCTGCTAGACATGCTGAGTTTCTCCAGTATTCTGTTTGTTTCAGAGTTCCAGCATGCACTATATTTTGCTTTTATATGAATCAAACTCCTTACTGTTGGCACCAATCTGGTGCACATAGCTGTCAGCCAACTGAGCAATGAGAGCAGAAGGAGACCTAACTGGAATGTAAGCAGAAACATGCAAGCTTCTGCATGCACCAGCAGATATGCAAGGCCTCAGTTAACATGGTTAAATCACCTGATGAAGGAGCGACACTCCGAAAGCTAGTGTGCTTCCAATTAAACCTGTTGGACTATAACCTGGTGTTGTGTGATTTTTAACTTTGTACACCCCCCGTCCAACACTGGCATCTCCAAATCAGTTAACATGTTATGTGCACAAAGGCATTTCTGATAGTTTAACACTCCCTCAGTACTGCAGGGAAGTGCCTGATTACACCTTGTGTTTAAGTCCCTGAAGTGATATTTGACCCCAGTGAGTCAACATTAACATCAAGAATGTCTATAAAGTGAGAAAAAGCAACAAAAACAGGGCTTATGTAGAGCATAACAAAACTTATTTCCTTATAATTTTGAAATCTTACAGCAAAAGTGAATACTATACAATATTAAAAAGTTAAATGGTGAATATAATAAAAAAGAAAATGCATGTTTCATTAATATTTTGTGAACATAGTATATAAAAAATACTATTATGTCATAAAAGTTAATGGAAATATTTATATTTGTAGAATCATAACAGAGTGGAACAATGTCAGTCAGCCTAGCAAAACTGCATCCAAAGAGTGTTCCACCCAGACTCAACTTCCTGCTGCATCCCCATAACACCAGACTTAGCAAGGTTAATCTTACACATCCCTGGACACTGCAAACAATTTTAGCATGTCCAATCCACCGAGCCTGCACATCTATGGACTGTGGAAGGAAACCAGAACACATGGCAGAAACTCATGCAGACACGGAAGGAATGTACAATCTCTACACAGTCACTCAAGGCTGGAATCGTACCTAAATCCCTGCCACTGTTAGGCAGCATTGCTAACCACTGAACCACCGTGCCTGGGGACTGTTTTGTGCACACAATGTTTCTGGAGCTTTTTTGTTGCAAAGCATGCAGGCATTCCATGTATTTAACAAACAAAATATTCTCACTCGCTTCCTAGTTGCAGAAGAAACCTTAAGGTTGTTGAAAATGATCTGTGCTGAATACTTTTGCAAGCTTATTTGCTAACTTTATTAGAGACAAAAAAAAGCTCCAGATGCTGGAATCCAAGGTAGACAAACAGTGGGGCTGAAAGAACACAGCAAGCCAGGCAGCATCAGGAGGTGGAGAAGTCAATGTTTCAGATGTAACCTTCCTTCAGGACTGAAAAGTTGACTTCTCCACCTCCTGATGCTGCCTGGGTTGCTGTGTTCTTCCAGCCTCCTGCTTGTCTACCTATTCACTAACTTTAAGCAGACAGTTGTCAAGCTGAACTTAGAAAGAAAATCAGTGATTTGATATCTTTATATTGAGAAGTTGTAAACAAGACAAAATGCATATGACATAGCCATTTCATTTCTTTTTCTATCTCTTGACGAAAAATATTTTTAGTTTCCCAACATTGTCAATTTCTAAGACTTATCTCTCACTAGAACTCCTCAAGGGTAGTAATATCTGGATTACTCCCAGTGCTATGAGCCAGTGAGGGTAGGAATAGGAGGATAGAGCAGATGAATGCATGGCTGAGGAGCTGGTGTACGGGAGAAGGATTCACATTTTTGGATCATTTGGAATCTCTTTTGGGGTAGAAGTGACCTATACAAGAAGGGTGGATTGCACCTAAATTGGAACGGGACCAATATACTGGCAGGGAAATTTGCGAGAACTGCGTGGGAGAATTTAAACTTGTAAGGTGGGGGGTAGGGAAGGGGACCCAGGGAGATAGTGAGGAAAGAGATCAATCTGAGACTGCTACAGTTGAGAACAGAAGTGAGTCAGGGCAGACAGGGACAAGGTAGGACTAATAAACTGCATTTATTTCAATGCAAGGGGCCTAACAGGGAAGGCAGATGAACTTATGGCATGGTTAGGAACATGGGACTGGGATATCATAGCAATTACAGAAACATGGCTCAGGGATGGGCAGGACTGGCAGCTTAATGTTCCAGGATACAAATGCTACAGGAAAAATCGAAAGGGAGGCAAGAGAGGAGGGGGAGTGGCATTTTTGATAAGGGATAGCATTACAGCTGTGCTGAGGGAGGATATTCCCGGAAATACATCCAGGGAAGATATTTGGGTGGAACTGAGAAATAAGAAAGGGATGATCACCTTATTGGGATTGTATTATAGACCCTCTAATAGTCAGAGGGAAATTCAGAAACAAATTTGTAAGGAGATCTCAGCTATGTGTAAGAATAATAGGGTGGTTATGGTAGGGGATTTTAACTTTCCAAACATCGACTGGGACTGCCATAGTGTTAAAGGTTTAGATGGAGAGGAATTTCTTAAGTGTGTACAAGACAATTTTCTGATTCAGTATGTGGATGTACCTACTAGACGAGGTGCAAAACTTGACCTACCCTTGGAAAATATGGCAGGGCAGGTGACTGAGGTGTCAGTGGGGGAGCACTTTAGGGCCAGCGACCATAATTATATTAGTTTTAAAATAGTGATGGAAAACGATACATCAGATCTAAAAGTTGAAGTTCTAAATTGGACAAAGGCCAATTTTGACAGTATTAGGCAAGAACTTTCGAAAGCTGATTGGAGACAGATGTTCGCAGGTAAAGGAATGGCTGGAAAATGGGAAGTCTTCAAAAATGAGATAATGAGAATCCAGAGAAAGTATATTCCTGTTTGGGTGAAAGAGAAGGCTGGTAGGTATAGGGAATGCTGGATGACTAAAGAAATTGAGCGTTTGGTAAAGAAAAAGAAGGAAGCATATATAAGGTATGGACAGGATAGATTGAGTGAATCCTTAGAAGGGGATAAAGGAAGTAAGTGTATACTTAAGAGGGAAATCAGGAGGGCAAAAAGGGGACAGGAGATAGCATTGGCAAATAGAATTCAGGAGAATCCAAAGGGTTTTTACAAATATATTAAGGACAAAAGAGTAACTAGGGAGAGAATAGGGCCCCTCAAAGATCAGCAAGGCGGCCTTTGTGTGGAGCCGCAGAAAATGGGAGAGATACTAAATGAGTATTTTGCATCAGTATTTACTGTGGAAAAGGATATGGAAGATATCGACAGTATGGAAATAGATGGTGACATCTTGAAAAATGTCCATATTACAGAGGTGGAAGCGTTGGATGTCTTGAAACACATAAAAGTGGATAAATCCACAGGATTGGATCAGGTGCACCCTAGACCTCTGTGGGAAGCGAGAGAAGTGATTGCTGGGCCCCTTGCTGAGATACTTGTATCATCAATAGTCACAGGTGAGTTGCCGGAAGACTGGAGGTTGGCTAACGTGGTGCCAGTTTAAGAAGGGTGGTAAGGACAAGCCAGGGAACTATAGACCAGTGAGCCTGACCTTGGTGGTGGGCAAGTTGTTGGAGGGAATCCTGAGGGACAGGATGTACATGTATTTTGAAAGGCAAGGACTGATTAGGGATAGTCAACATGGCTTTGTGCACGGGAAATCATGTCTCACAAACTTGATTGAGATTTTTGAAGAAGTAATGAAGAAGATTGATGAAGGCAGAGCAGTAGATGTGATCTATATGGACTTCAGTAAGGCATTCGACAAGGTTTCCCATGGGAGACTGATTAGCAAGGTTAGATCTCACAGAATACAGGAGAAGTAGCCATTTGGATACAGAACTGGCACAAAGGTAGAAGACAGAGGGTGGTGATGGGAGGATGATTTTCAGACTGGAGGCCTGTGATCAGTGGAGTGCCACAAGGATCTGTGCTGGGTCCTCTACTTTTTGTCATAAGAGGTACAGTTAGTAAGTTTGCAGATGACACCAAAATTGGAGGTGTAGTGGACAGCGAAAAGGGTTACCTCATATTACAACAGGATCTTGAGCAGATGGGCCAATGGGCTGAGAGGTGGCAGATGGAGTTTAATTCAGATAAATGTGAGGTGATGCATTTTGGGAAGGCAAATCTTAGCAGGACTTATACACTTAATGAACAAGGAGACCTTGGAGTGAAAGTTCATGGCTTCTTGAAACTAGAGTCGCAGATAGATAGGATAGGGAAGAAGGCATTTGGGATGCTTTCCATTTATTGGTCAGAGTATTGAGTACAGGAGTTGGGAGGTCCTGTTGCGGCTGTACAGGACATTGGTTAGGCCACTGTTGGAGTATTGCGTGCATTTGGTCTCCATCCTATCGGAAAGATGTTGTGAAACTTGAAAGAGTTCAGAAAAGATTACAAGGATGTTGCCAGGGTTGGAGGATTTGAGCTATAGAGATAGGCTGAACAGGAACAGGCTGGGGCTGTTTTCCCTGGAGCGTTGGAGGCTGAGGGTGACCTTATAGACGTTTACAAAATTATGAGGGGCATGGATAGGGTAAATAGGCAAAGTCTTTTCCCTGGGGTTGGGGAGTCCAGAACTAGAAGGCATAGGTTTAGGGTGAGAGGGGAAAGATATAAAAGAGACCTAAGGGGCAACTTTTTTACACAGAGGGTAGTACGGGTATGGAATGAGCTGCCAGAGGAAGTGGTGGAGGCTGGTACAATTGTAACATTTAAGAGGCATTTGGATGGGTATATGAATAGGAAAGGTTTGGAGGGATATGGGCCAGGCGCTAGCAGGTTGGACGAGGTTGGGTTGGGATATCTGATCAGCATGGATGGGTTGGACCGAAGGGTCTGTGTCCATGCTGTACATCTCTTTGAGTCTATGACTCTATATAGCAGCTTTTTAAAGCTAGAATTCATCTAAGTTTGAACCATCATGTGAAAAATGTTTCATTTCTTTTCCTTATAATTACCTAAATTATATGTACACATCAAGCTTCTTTATCTGGGCAATCAAATTAACGGCTCAAAACTAGCTTTTTAACCTCATTAAGGAGACACCCTGACTATTTTATATTGAGGTTCCCCCAAAATACTGTTGTTTCAAGAATTAACTGTAATATATATGAAGGTGGTAATGATATTAAGTGGAAAATATCCTGTGTCATTCCATTGAAAACAACAAACTTATAATTTTGAAATTATCCAAGTACCCAGTGTGAGTCATTTTTACTCTCAGAAAGAATATTGTAATTGGAGGGAACTCAAGCAAAATTTCCTGAGCAGGGATGTTGAGGGAATTGTGATATATTTCTGAGTCAGAATGGTACATGACTAGTGTTCCACATCCTTGTCGGTGCCCTTGTCCCCTTGAGTGGTGTAACTCTCAGTTTGGAAGATGCTGTCAAAGTAACGTTGAAGATTTTTTGTAGTGCATCTCTATTATAGTACACATTCCAGCAAGGGTGCAATGCTGGATGCTTGAAGTGAGGGATATGGCGAAATTCACTTTGTCATCGAGTCATGGAGATGTACAGCATGGAAACAGACTCTTCGGTCCAACTCGTCCATGCCTACCAGATATCTCAACCCAATCTGGTCCCACCTGGCAGCACCTGGTCCATATCCTTCCAAACCCTTCCTATTCATATACCCATCCAGATGCCTTTTAAATGTTGCAATTGTACTAACCTCTACCACTTCCTCTGGCAGCTCATTCCGTACATGCACCACCTTCTGCATGTAAAAAGTTGCCCCTTAGGTCTCTTTTATATCTTTCCCCTCTCACCCTAAACTTATGCCCTCTAGTTCTGGAATTCCCCCATCCCAAGGAAAAGACTTTGTCTATTTATCCTCATGATATTATAAACCTCTATCAGTTCACCCCTCAGCTTCCGCGCTCCAGGTAAAACAGCCCCAGCCTGTTCAACCTCTCCATATAGCTCAATCCTCCAACCCTGGCAACATCCTTGTAAATCTTTTCTGAACCCTTTCAAGTTTCACAACATCTTTCCGATAGGAAGGAGACCAGAATTGCACGCAATACTCCAACAGTGGCCTAACCAATGGCCTGTACAGCCCCAACATGACCTCCCAACTCTTGTACTCAATACTCTGACCAATAAATGGAAAGCATACCAAATGCCTTCTTCACTATCTTATCTACCTGCAACTCTAGTTTCAAGAAGCTATGAACCTGCACTCCAAGGTCTCTTTGTTCAGCAACACTCCCTAGGACCTTACCATTAAGTGTACAAGTCCTGCTAAGATTTGCTTTTCCAAAGTGCAGCACCTCACATTTATCGAAATTTAACTCCATCTGCCACTTAGCCCATTGGCCCATCTGATCAAGATCCCATTGTAATCTGAGGTAACCCTCTTTGCTGTTCACTCCAACTCCAATTTTGGTGTCATCTGCAAACTTACTAACTACACATTTTATGCTCATATCCAAATCATTTATATAAATGACGAAAAGTAGTGGACCCAGCACTGATCCTTGTGGCACTGCACTGGTCACAGGCCTCCAGTCTGAAAAACAATCCTCCACCACCCTCTGTCTTCTAACTTTAAGCCAGTTCTGTATCCAAATGACTAATTCTCCCTGTATTCCATGAGATCTAAACTTGCGAACGCTAGAAGATCTTAAGCTAAAGAAATTGTACTTATTGAGACAAGTGGGGACTAATGCATCACATTCCTGGTAAATAGTGGAAGATCTTTGTGGAGTTAGGGGATGATTTAAGTTGTTGCAGAATCCCCTGCATCTGATCTGATCTTGTGGCATGGTGTATGGTTAGAGACCAAAAAAACTGCAGATGCTGCAATCCAAGGTAGATGAGCAGGAGGCTGGAAGAACACAGTAAGCTAGGCAGCATCAGGAGGTGGAAAAGTCAATGTTTTGTATATGGTGGCTGTTCCAAGTTGCTGCATGGAGAAGGGTATCCATATTGTGGATACCAACACAGATATCCATAGTGCAGAATTCAGCAATGCCTTTGAATGTTTTGGAGAGGTGGTTAAACTTTCTTTTATGGATTGCTTAGTACTTGTGTGGCATGAACATTACTGTCTTATCTATCCATTCAAATTTCTCCCTATTTGACAAAATATTAATTTGAAACATTAACTCTGCTTTTTTTCTCCACAGATGCTGCCTGACTTGCCCAGTATTTCCAACATTTTCTGTTTATATTTCACTTAAAATCCTCTGGGAATATATTTCAAATCTTTTCAAGCATTTGTTGTGGGAAAATAAAAGCATAACACCGAGACAATTAGTTTACCCATAGAAAATGATAGGCACTGAAGAGCAGGGAAATTTGACTGCTTTTGGAGATAAAACAGGAAAACCGCAAAGGCATAACGGTAATGTTAACATAAAACAAAGAACTGCAATCGCCCGAAATCTGAACCGAAAACAAAAATTGCTGCAGAAACTTAGCAGGTCCGGCAACATCTGTAGAGAGAAAGCAGTGTCAACATTTCCCGAGATGATGTTCCAAAGTAGTAATGTTATTTATTTTCCATTTCTTTGTAGTAATAAATGCGCAGATGTTTCCCCATGACGGTAGTCGGCTTGGCCTGATTTTTAGGGAGAAGGATAGATGTTGACCTCCTCCAGTTAGGGGGAAGGAAAGAGAGTACTGCGTTTGCGCGGTGAGTCGCGCTGGATTGTGGGATACCGCGGAGCCTGCCCGTTGTTATTGAAGGTCTCGGGCGAAGACCCGGGAGTTTTTAGCGCCGATTAATTAATCTGTAAATTGTCATATACACTTTATTTTCTTCTGTATTTTTAATGTCTTAGGTTCAAGAAAACGTCGTTGAAAAAGTAGGATCGAGAAAATAATTACTTTTTTTTGAAAAAATCATTTGTTAAAAAAAAACGTGAAATGGCCACAGACGTCATTCAAGTGACCAATGTTTCGCCGAGCGCCACCTCGGAGCAGATGAAAACTCTGTTCGGGTTTCTGGGCAAAATCGACGAGTTGCGGCTCTTCCCTTCAGAGTGAGTAACTCCAAACTTCCAAACAGGCCTGTGGCCTAGCCCGCGCCAGGTCTGATGCGGAGCTTTTTAAACCTTTCCTTGTTGAGTGAAAGTGAATTTCCTATACGGCGCATGTTTCAAGAGCGTGCGTCTCGAAATAATACTTGAGTGATTTTATTTTTAAATTTCCTTCTAAACGATTAAGGAGAGTAGCATTTTCACTATTGTGTGGTATTTGGATTCGCTGCCATCTCATACGCACCATCCCCATTACGCTCACCACATGTTCGAAGCTGCTTTTATGAGGATTATTATTTGTTATAATAATTATAACAAAAAAATAAAATATGAAAGTTCTTGTTGCAAAGATGTTTATTTGAAGGTACCAAAGCTGTGGAGGTTTTATCGCACTCGGGTAAAATGGCCGCCCATGTAGAGCTATCCCTCGGCACCTCAGACGATCATTATTGTTTTCGATTGTTATTGTTTGTTGTACAATGTAGTGACACAGCTATTAGTTGTAATAACTCCTAAATGGTTGAGCAGAGTTTTGAATAAAATTGGCCACGTTTAGCGGAAAGAATTAGCGAGAGCAGTTCAAAAGCAGACTCAAGTGTCGTAAGGCCCTACTCCTCGTGTTTCTTTAAATGTGGGGAGGTAAATGGGTTGTTGAAGCAAAAATGGGCGTATGACAAAATAAATGCAATGAAATTTTCGTTTTCTCACAAAGCCGTTAGTCATTGACCCAATTTGTAATTTCGGCTGAAAAACAGACTGAATTACAAAATTAATCGTTTTTAAAAAAAAAAATCACATGATTTGAAAGGAACGTACATGTGTAAAGGTTCTGAACATTAAGCTGTTATCCTCTTTCAAAAATTTTGCTTGAAACTTAGTCGTACTTGTACAGTCTTTATTTATAATGTATATATTTCTCTTGTTCGGCCGTGAGCCTCGGTTGTTAAATCTGCATTATTGCGAGGGTGAAGAGTCGCCTGTAATATTTTAATTACGTTGCTTAATTATCTTTCAGGTATCTTCTGTTTGTCTCTTTAGCTAAAGATATACGTGGGTGCTTTAAACCTGAAGAACTTTGGGTACAGATTGACTTAAGAATTTTGAGGTCGTTATATATAAAATGCTGCTGGGGTTTCACTGAAATGTATTTACAACCACAACATGTTAATCCATCCAGACCCATGTTACGTCAGAGGGGGACTTGACTTCCAGATTTACTTGGAGCTACGCTGGCAGTACACCCTTTTCAGGAGTATTCTGCTCTTTACACTCCATTCTGTCTTGTAGTTCCTATAGTTTCAATTATTATTTTGGTTAAACTTGAAGTGGTTTGAATTATCATAGCTTATTTTCTAATTTTGGATATCAAAAGTATACCTTATAAATCAGCCAGCGTATTAACTAATGCTTTTTATGTTTAACAGTTTTACTTGCTGGATAATGGTTTTCTGGAAGTTTTTTTGTGAACAAAGATGACTTACCAAAGTCCAGAGGACAGCACTGCAGGGAAGAATAAAATATCACAATGCTGATAAAATGCTAATATTTAATCTGAAGTGTCTGATTTGGGAAGGAGAATAGGATATTTCATAGTTCTGAGATTATGTAAATGATAAGATTGGAACACAATCCTGGGGGAGGGTCTTGGCAGGATGTTTATGGAAAGTATGTTTCCTCTTCTGAGAATCTGGAACTAATGGTCAATTTTTAAAAATAAGAGGTTGCCCTTTTAAAGATGAAAGATTTTTTCCCCCCCACAGTCATGAGTCTTTAGAACATTTCCTCAAAAATGTATTGGAAGCAGAGTATTTGAATATTTTTAAGATAAAGGTTGATAGATTTCAGATGACTAAGGTGTGAAAGATTATGGGGATTTGGAGGAAATTGACCAGCCAAGCTCTTGTTGGATGGTGGAGAATTGACCTGAGTTTGGATGTTCATATTACACTGTCTTGATTTTGACATTGATACAAGGGGCGGAAACTTAAATGGAATTAGGCTTTCAAGACTGAGCTTTCAATGTCAAATAAGTGGTTGTGAATTTAATCTCTTCTGAAAATGGTTTATACATAATTCCATTGCAGGAGTGGCATACTGTTCACAAACTGTCCACTATCTTACTGATAATTCAAGTATGACCAACACTTACAATTTAAAACTGCACATTACCGTTTGACTTGTGTAAACAGTTCTCTGGCAATATAAACAGGCCTCCTAGTATTAATGGAACTGGTACAAATTGTCCACGTTTGTCAACTATTTTCTCCCTGGATAAGTTCTGTTTTTAGTCTTTTTGTCTTTTATTTTTAATAATGTCTCTTTCTCTGCTTTCCTTCAGTTGCATAGACTTCTCCCCTTGCACTCCAGAAAGAACAGATCATTAAATTGCTGGGCTTTGATCACCAGTGCACCTAGAGAAATGCTAGTTCAGAAGGTTGCAAAAGAATAGAAGAGTGTGTGCTATAAAATAACAGATGGACTAAACTGGGGGACCACATACAATGAGATGTTAATGTATTGTGAGGTAAAGGAAATTAGTTTTAAGGGGTTTTGTAAAATGCACTCGCTACTTCAGATCAAAAAAAGTAAATGATGGCAAATTAATACGAAGGTGGATTTGGGAATAGCTCAAAGCAGACTATTTCATGGGGTTAGGTGGAGGGTTGGAAAGCATTCTGCTTTCGGTTTTTCTGGATATTTACAGGGAAAGGTTTTTAAGCTGGTGATATGGTTTGCAGCTCAAGTTGGCCAGAGTAAACGATGTGCACTTGCACTTGAAGGAGAGTGAACATTAACTTGATTATTTATCATGTGGACAGGTGAGTGAAGCTTAATCTCGCTTGGAATCTTGAGGAACAGAAGATGGAATTTTGTCTAGTTTAAAGCTAGTGCAAAAATTCATGATTGGCCTCCTTGTCTTCTTGCAAGAGGTAAACTAATTAGTTTGAAATGTTGAACAAGTAGCCAAAAGATGACTTGGGCTTTCATGGTTGAGAGAATAAAAGAAAACTTTACCTCTGAGAATAGCCTGGAGGTAAGGATGTGGTCCTGATGGCAGAAAATAATTTTGATTTGTCTTGTAGAAGAACCCTTGAGGCAAGGGAGATGCAGACCTGTCTACACATAGTTATAAGTTATACTGTTAACTTAATTGTATTTTTGTTTAATTTGTTCAATATAATTAGTCTTTAAATGAAATCTTGTGGCATAGTTTTATTTGTTAAAAGGTGGTGTTTGAATTTCTTTTTTAATATTTACAGTCTTTGGACAGTAACACCACCTGCCCCGTTCTTAAATTGCTGCTTTGTTTTCCAGCTGCACTGTTTAGGTTATTATAGCCTGCTACTTAAGTTTCAATTTATCTTGTCTTCTTTCTAAATGTGTAGGTACTTCCTTCAACCCAGTACTTTTTTTATATATCCTGTGTATGAAATTGTTAATCTGACAACATATCGCATCCTCTTATAAGAGCTAATCATACATTTAAAACACAACATTTATATTTCAGAAGCGATCCCTTCGTACAGAATGCTTCGGGATGTCCTAAGACTTGAAGAATTACATTAATATTTCAGTATAAACAATTGTGCATTAATGTAATACTGTAACCTATTGAATGACTCACTAAATGGCAGTTTGGTGTCAGTGTAAAGGCCATTGGTCTTTTGCAAATCTCTGCAAGTTTAAAACTCAGCATGGACTTAGCTCATTGAAAGCTGATACTTAATAACTCTTTCCAAACCCATGTGCATGGTCAATAATATTGCATTCAGTGTCCAATAAAGCATGGCTTGGTTTTGATTGGCTCTTGAGGATTGTGGTCATCTATTGATGGCTCATTATCTTGTAAATAATTATCTAAAACATCAATTACTTCTGTGAACTATTCTATGTGCTGTTGACACACACCTGGCTTTCTCTCTCTTTCTATCCTGCCCCCACCCACCTCCATAGCTTTCCTTTGTGACATTGTCAAACTTTGACTTAACTGAAATAACATGGCAGCCTAATGTGCTTTTGATAACCTATTTGAAGTTAAAGGTATCATGTCAATATTGCCTAACAAATGATCTCTGGACTCCTTGTCAAGTGAGGTTGTCTAACAGAACTCATATTAAGATGGACTTCTGTTTGTTTCTAACAAAAACACAATCTGCTTGTCAATGCGGGCAGGCATTGCCATGAAATTCTTCACTGCCTCCTAGACTTTGGTCCACCTGTGATCTGTTAAAGTCTTCAAGCTTATGGTGTACAGGGCAGCAAACTAACCTGTTCTTCTGAATATCTCAGCTGTGTAATATACAGCTAAAACCTCTAGAGAAATATTTTTGGTTATGCTTGCACAATATCCTGTGAATCCAGTGGCAAGATAGATGCTCCAATATTAGTGCCTTCTCTCTGGCATTGAGACACTGGTTACTGTTGACTAGCTGGTTGGATAGGCTACATTGTTATTGGTGTGTCTGACACGAGACTTCCATAACACACTCTTTATTCTGATCTTTGCCACAGTAGGCAGTTACCAGAAGGGCAAGAGGAAAATATTCAAGGGCTTGTCAAAGTCTCCCTGAAAAAAATAATGTCCCCACTGGCTCGTCAGAATCACTTGCCCAAACTGGAGAAGTAGTATCTGCAAAATGCTAACCATTAAAGCATCTCTGTGTGGAGGTCGAGCAAAAGGAATGTGTGCAAATTAGAGCATCCCAACCACCTGACTCAAAAGTGCCACTTGCTCCATCCCTGTACATGTATGCAAACCCAACATTGGACTATTTGGTCACCTGGGACCCATATTATCGTGTGGAAATAAGTAGTTTTTCTTTTATGCATAGTAACACTTTGGTACTTGGGACAGTTAAAGATAAGAAAATAAAACAATGTAACCTGCAACCATAAGACGACTACAGAAATTACAAAGTAGATAATACTTAAAATCTATTCAAAGTATGTATGAGGATTAATGTGTAAAGCGTATTCTTGCCGAGAGAGTGAAGTACAGTTGCACATTCAGTTACTAAATGCCTGAGGAAGGAGCCGGGGCTCTGAAAGTTTCCGGTTTCAAATAAACCTTTTGGACTATAAACTGGTATCATGTGTGTTTTATATCATGTGTGTTTTATTTTGATTCCGTTAATATGCAGTCTTAAGGAATGAAAGTCGTAAAGGACTACACTCCTGCAAAAATTGTTGCTCAAAATTTTCTTGGAACCTGGTTCGAGCCAAAGGATACATAGTATAGTTTTGCTTCACTGCAAGTTTAAAAACTATAAAAGGCTGAAGGCTTGACTGCTGTCAGCTGTTGCTCTATACACCACACAGCTTTTCTAAATTTTTGCTCTGAGTCTATGGATTGAACACTTGATGAGATTTTATGGAGTATAGCTTTGCTCATTCAACCCTGACAACTTTGTGAATCTACCCTGTAATTAAGCCAATAAAGTACAGCAACAGGGCCTCATTTGTCAGCTGCAGATCAGCAGTTAGTTATATGATGTAGTCTCTTCTGGTTACAATTAAACAGAATAGCTTAGTATTAGGTTAACTGATTAATATACGTCAATTATACAACCTTAATAGATCAAAACCCTTAAGTATTTATGGAAATCTTAACTTTCCAGCATGTGCTTTGAAAAGGAGGACAGCTACAAAAAAAACTTGAGCTAAATTTAGACTGTTGGCAAAATAGTGTGTGAAACCAATGGAATATCTCACGTAAAGTTGTCGGGGCTATGTCAAACAGGGAGAGACTTTACAAGAAGAGATAATGTGTCCCCTGCTCGGCAGAAGCCACTTCTTGAAGAATGTGTGTTCCTGGAGGGTAAACCTGACAAGGAGAGGATTTTTAAAATAGTTTAAATTCTACTGATTTGGACTTGCGGGACCAAAGGCTTTTGTGTGCACCTGCCTGGATTCAAGCATTGACATGTTGTGAAGGTCAGAGTCGAAGAGCTATCCCTTCGTTACACTGTGTTGCAGGTAAAGGAAGAAACCCATCACTTGAGTGCTGTAAACCAGTTTTTAAAAAAGGAATCCTGGAAAAGGAACTTCAAACAGACAACAGAACTAAGAATGGTTTTTCAACTGCCAATGTCAACACTACCGGTAATCTGCATTGCAACGTTCAATCATCAGTTCTTTGTGAACAATTCAGAGATTGATCTGTATATGTTCTTTAAAAAATATTTATCCTTTTGGCATCGCCTGTTTCTAATCTATGCAAATGTGTTGTATTATCAATTCTTCCCGTACATTAATGAATAAATTCACCCTCTGTTGATTTAAGAAAGCCTCATTAAATTGGCTACATTTAAAACCAGTTCATTAGGTCTGGAAGAAAATTGAGACAGAATTCTTCTAACCCAACGAAAGGATGAATGATATGTAGAAGTGGAGTCAATTCATTGCTCTCCACATGGGAGCCTAATACCATGATGTGGGCCATTTAGAACCTAACTTGAGATCTGGTCATAATATCATAACACAGCAAAAACTAATTATTAAGCATGAATTTCTTTGTATGTGTTGGAAAAAACTAAAGGAATAAGAAATGGAAAATGCAAAGGGCTAAGAATGAAAATGCAAAGAAGGAGCACAGAAAAAAAATACACGGTTAGGAAAAAGTTTAATGGTTATTATTTTGAATGGGGTGTTGATAAATTGCGTTGGTTGTTCTGTTTAGATTTTATTATCTTGATGTTTTTAATTGTGATCTCAAGGTTTTCTGGCTGGACATGTGCAAATTGAAAGTAATGCTCTGAAACAGTGGTTATCACAATGAGAAGCAGCATTGTCCCCCAGAGAAGAATTAAGATTGCCAAGTTTTGTTTTTAGCTAAATTACAATTACTAAATAAAACTGGAATGGTTTACTATTGAAATTGCTGATCGTTCCTAAATCTAAATACTTAAAGCCCATAGTAGGGTCACTTATCAACTCAGGTGGATGGTAAGAATTTTAGAAGTGTTTACTAAAGTAGTCAGCATTGTGACATCCTTGAAAAAGTGCATTCAAAATCAGTGATTCAGTTTGCTTCTAAAGCAGTCATTTTAATCAAAATATTGATTATTTTTCCTTGCTACAATCCAGAACTGCGATCTGCCTTGCTGATCCTTATTAGTAATGTTGATTATGTTAAATATGTCTTTTTCCAGCGCTGTGCCTTGGGAAGGGGATGAGGCAGGATCCTACATAGTATTCCACCTCCTCTTAACTGTAGAGTTTTTGTAGAATTTTGCTTTTTTTTCCCTCTAATGGCTCGTATTAAACTAGTGGCCTCAAGCTATGGGTTTCAACCCTTCATGATGGAGATGTGTAAGAGGAAACTCTGATGGAATGATCCTGGATCAACATGGAGGTTCCATTTTGTCACTGTGCATAAATCTTAGCTCGTGTATTCAGATCTGTTTTGAAGGAAACCATTGGCCGGCCACTCTTACTCTGCGGTCACACTTGCTTTCCAAGCCTTAAGACAAGCTTTATTTGTTAAGTCTCTTCAAGAATAATCTGGATATTCATTTTTTTTATTATTAGTTCATGGGATTTGGCATCACCAGCCTCCCTAATTTTCCCTTGAATTGAATGGCTTGTTAGGGCCATTTCAGAGGGCAGTTTAATATAATCAACCACAATGCTGGAGTCAGATGTAGGCCAGGCCAGGTAAGGATTACAAATTTCCTTCCTTTTCTAAAGGACCATCTGGAATCTTAAAATTTTGAGAGCAATTGCATGGTCATTACTGGACTAGCACTCGATTCTAGATTGTTGTTGAATCCAAATGTCACATGCCATGATGGGATTAGAACAACTGCCCCACAGCATTAATCTGAAGTTTTGGAATACTAACTAGTCTGTTGATGTTACCACAACACCATTGCTTCTTTCCTTGTAAGTTGTTTGTGCCCACTGTACATTGATAGAACTCGTGGTGAAATTGACTGTAATACCCTGTCTATTCAAAGTAACTTCATCTTATGATTTTAAAGTCCATTTTGGACATTGACTTTCCTCTTTTTAGTAGGATGCAGTCTAATCCTGACACTTCATTTGTGTTTTTTGTTCTTTCAGTGAATCACCATTACCTGTGACGTCTCGTGTGTGTTTCGTAAAATTTCATGAACCTGACGCTGTGGGAGTGGCGCAGCATTTGACAAACACGGTCTTCATTGACAGAGCTTTGATAGTTGTACCTTATACAGAAGGTTTGTGTTTTATTGCTTGGGGGTTTTTCACCCTTTTACAACCACAGTTGCACCCAGTAGAGCATTTCTGTAAATTCCAATGTACCAGCATGCTAAGCGTTATTAGTGATATTGATCCTTTAACCCTTGGTATACGGCCATCATTAACAACAAAATGTAAAATGTTAATGCTGCAGTGTATTTTGAGAAATTTATGATGGAACTGCCTGACTTTTATTTGACTGATCTAAGTGAATACCTTTAGAGAGCGATGACTGCAGAATCTAGACTGAATCATTAAACATTACAACAGTTGATTATGGACAGGGTGGTTGCATTTAACGATGAATTGTGTTATAAAAGTGCTTTTGCCATCAAAGTTTTGTATTATTAACTTGAAGGATAAGAGGCTCTTGGGTCGATTTATTAGACCAAAGCTGTGACAGTCCACATTATTGTTTCTTGTGAAGAGCCCATTAGTAATTATACAATAGGGGTTTACATGAAAACAGCACATCTCAAAGTAATGTCAAATACTAATCATTTCAAACTAATCATAATTTCCTGATCATTGTCCATTTTGGAGGTGTTTTACGAATTATGTTTAATGCACTGGAGCATTAATATTTTTCAAATTTTTCTAATAATTCAGCCTATTAAATTCTGTTGTAAACAATACATTGGATGTGGTTAAACTATCAATCCTGAAAATATTTGTATACATCTGCATGAGAATTTCTTTTAAAATGAAATTAAGTGAAGTTACAAGCATTCTAATTCTTAACTCAAAATATACATGAGTATTCTCAAATTGTTTCTTTATCATGCAGTACACCAAGGGTTGTTAATGGGGGGGATTTCCGAGAATAAAGTTTTAAAAAGTTGGTTCTTCCAGCTTTTTATGTGCTTTTATGAAGGTGGACGTGTCTTTTTTAATAACCATATCGTTTCATAAAACCAGAGCATCACCCAAAATAATAAATTCTTCTCTCTGTTATCTGTGTGTGTGATTTTTATAGTGGAGAAGGCATTTGCAGAGCCCCTTCCCTGATGACTGAAAAAGTGGGTCCTCTGCAGCGACAGGGGATTCTAGGCAATTTACAAAAGGCCAGCAAGCATAAGAGTCCCCATGTGTTGTCCTGTTGTAATCATTTGTTCTTGTTAACTACCTTTTCTCTTCACTGTTTCTATATTTCTAGGCTTTGATGTTATCCAATTTAGATTGTATGAAGGCAAGAATTCAGCAAATTGAGACAGGGCAGGCTGAAAAAGAATTTTATTTGCAAGGGATTACGTACTGTAGAGTAGGTAATTTTGGCACCATTCATTTGGTTTGTGTGAGACTAGAAAGTGATTGGTAACAACTCAATTTATAAATCAAATTATCCTCTTGGAATGGCAACACAAGGCTGTGTAAGCCAAAATGGCCTGCTTTATGGTATCTGCAATCACACGTTCTATTACACTGACATTTTTTAAAATTGAATTCTCTCAGGGCTCTAGATGAGTTAGTCTGTTGTAGTTTCTTATTTTTAGGCATGTTTATTACACTAAAAGAATAAGGTTTTTGTCCTTGTGCCATGCCCCACGTGCATGTTTTGATACACCAAGTCAAGTTACTTGGATGAAAACATTTCTGGTTGAGTTAGTGGGTCACTTAATCAACTTGTGATAAATTGTGTTTCTAAATTTTACTAAATATGTGGAGTATTATACATGTAGACATGGTGGGCCGAAGGGCCTTCTTCTATACTGTATGACTCACTATATGATCTCAAAATCTAACTTTTCTGGGGCCCTGTGAAGAGCTTCTTTTATCTGCATGTTTTAATTTGTGTGATTGTGATTGCTGTAATGAAGGTCTGGATTAGCAAAAATACAATCAAGAAACACGGTAAGCAAGTATTACATGCAATAACTTGCTCAGCTTGAAAAAGGACTTACAGCATGTTGGAAATCTTGTTTACTGGTAGATGATGGCTGTCAGTTGTCTCATTCTTTTGTCTGTTTTCCTTTCCCTATTTTTTTCTTTGTTCTTTCCCTCCTGTCAAATTCATCTTCCATCTGAGTATAAACGCAAAAGGTACATATGAACTGCATAATAATTTTCATAAATCATTGAAAAGACGATCCTTTATTTATGACAGTCGGTAGCATCTCAGTGATGTAAACCACCCTGATAACGCTATGCTAAGTGCATTCTGTTAATTTTATCAGCACTGCTCAGTACAGAAAGTGGAACCATTGCCTTTGTTTAACAGTGGTTTTTCTTTTTTTGTTGTTGTGTTTTACAGTTCTTTTCCCTGGTTCAGCCAGACCTATTTACCAGGCCCTGCTGAAAATACCACCCAACAGTTTTGCCTTCTGCAGCTAATCCAGTTTCTCTTAAGTGTCCTTTACTTGTTGTATGTTTTCTTGCTGAGGTGCTACACAGTATCTTTATACATGCAGTGCTGATAATTACTATTATCTGTAAAGGATAGAAATGCAGTTGGTGTGAATATATATTTACAGAATGTCACTTGATTATGGGGCATTGGGGCACAGTGGCAAATTGATATCTAGTAACATTGCAGAAAACGAAGTGGTTCACTTACACAAAAAGTAGCTTTTAATATATAATGAGCAGTATGTTTCAGCTTGTTCATGAAATTCTCCTGTCTAATGGTAAGTTCTAAACAAGTCATAGTGAACTTTTTCATGATTTTGGTCCCTAAATCATAAACTTTTTTTTGTCTTGTGTATCTTGATTTTTCTGTGTGCTTTATAGTGAAGCAGCCGACACGAGTCGCTTGTTCATAAAACATCTTTTGAAAAGTTGAGAGCACAACCCCTGGAGAACCGACTGTGCTTGCTTACGTTTGGTTCATGACTAAAAAATCGAGTACAGGTGATAATATCTTGGCAGTGTTACAAAAAAAAGTAGTGTGTATTGTGATATTTATTTATTTTTTTACTATAGTATATACTGATTTTTAGATTCAGGGCAAAAAAAAATCAAATTTTACATCTATGGCTTTTCATTCTAAAAGTTAAAAAGGTTTCAGTTGTAATTAGTAAAACATAAAATCTATTTTAGCAAGATTATAAGTGTACTTTCTACAAGCTAAGGTGCTGAAAACAGTGAGACCTTGTTTTGCTGGGTGTATTTGTGTATTGTCTCAACTTGTGTTGGCTTATTCTAATGCAGATCTGAATTTTTCTACAGGAGTCATTCCTGATGAGTCTAAGGCTTTGTCTCTGTTGGCACCAGCTAATGCAGTGGCAGGTCTGCTGCCTGGAGGTGGACTTTTACCAACACCTAATCCTCTGACATCAGTAAGTAAATTCTTCAATTTCATATGCGTGCAAATAATCTTGTTTAAGCACCTTTACTATCTAGTACATATTTCCAACTTTTCTAATCTTGATGATAATGAATGGTGCTTGAAATCCTGAAGCAATTAATATTTTTGTTTTATTAGACTCTTATTTGCTCAGTTGATTTATTTTCTTAATTTAGACAGTACCTACCACACACCAATGCCTAATTTTATTTTGTAGTTGTAGCTATTACCAGTTTTTAAAAAAGTAAACATTATCTTATTTGTTTGACATTGGTTTAAATCTGATTATGCAATCAAGTGCTTGTCATTTATTTTGGGCATAATAAAAATGTTTGATTTGAAAATTTTGTTTTGCTTGTCTCGCTTTATGCCTGATACACACCCAAGAAAAGCATTATCCTTTTTCAAATTATACCTGACATAGCATCTCAGACTCTGCTGTTTCTTAATTCTGTTGTCTACTGCAGATAGCAAAGTTAGCAAATGTTATGGCAGCTGTACTGATATTCAGTTTGAGACTTCAAATGTCAGAAACTCATTGTGCCAGTGCCAACCAGCAAAGATCTGAATTTCATAATTGTGTTTTCATTTCTTGGCCCACATCTCTGGAGGCTTTGTCAATGCAAGTGAAATTCTAAATGCTACTTAAATGTTACCCTCTGGCTGAAGACATTTCTCCTCCAGTCTCCTCTTAATCTTCTATTTCTATCATAAATTTGTCGTCTGATTATTGATCCCTCTACTAATGGAGGAAGTATCTTCAGTTCCACCCTATGTCCCTCAATCTTTCTTGCTAACCTATCAATTTTTTTGCTACTCCAAAGAAAACCACTCCAGCCTGTCTGATCTTTCCTTATACCTCAGGCTATCTAATCCAAGCAGCATCCTGGTGAATCTCCTTTGACCATACTTTGATGTAACAGCGTCCATCTAATAATGATGGCCAACACTCTGTGTGCATGCGGTACTTCAGTTGTGGCCTAACCAATGTTTTGTATGATTCCAGCAAAACCACCTTTTATTCTGTGCCTCAACTAATAAAGGCAAGCATCCCATATGCCTTATGTAACCATTTTATCCACATTCCCTGCTACTTTGAGAAACCTATGCATTTGTAGACTAAGCTCACTCTGAGTTTCAGTACTTTCCATGTTCCTATCATTCATAGTATAATCACTGGCCTTGCTAGCCTTCCCTAAGTACACTACATTCCAGGTTGAATTCCATTTGTCACTGTTGTGCACCTATCTAATCAGTTGATAGACTTCTGCAATTTATAGTGTTCTTCCTCACTATTTACCACTGTCTCAATTTTTGGCAACAGTAAACGTCTTGACCACTGTATTAAGTGGCGGCAACAGACACAAAGCCTTAGATTCAGGATCCCATCTCCCTTCAATTTCATTTTAAACCCCCCATACAGCATTTTCAAGTTACCCCCCAAAAAATTCATCCTGTTACTGTTCAGCAATAATGTCCTTATACAATATGTGCAGGTCCAGTGCTATGACCTGGCTCTGCAATGCCAACAAGTGGATTGAAAGTGAGATGAACTTGGAACTCGTGCTCCCTGTTTAGTTGTCACCAGTTCCTCTTGCACTTCCTTAAGCTGAGGGGTGACACGTTCTGGAATGTACTGTCTACAAACCCCTTGGTGTCATGAATGAACCACAGTGCCCCCAGAGTTTACTTGTAGTGGCAATGGAACTGCACTTTCTGCTGATATTTTTTAAAGATGCTTACAAAGATCTAGTAGTTTCTGTAAAGTAGTTTTGTTCTTATGGCATCTTAAATCTGGTTCCAAGTTGAGGCTATTTGCACGTGCAGTGCTGTCAGCAACCAGGAAGTCAAAAAAAAAAGTAAGATCAAAGTTTGTGAGAAGATTTGTAGCTCGGGTGCTCGTTGTTGTGGTTCTGTTCGCCGAGCTGGGAATTTGTGTTTCAGACGTTTCATCCCCTGTCTAGGTGACATCCTCAGTGCTTGAGAGCCTCCTGTGAAGCGCTTCTGTGATGTTTCCTCCGGCATTTGCTGTGGTTTGAATCTGCTGCTTCCGGTTGTCAGTTCCAGCTGTCCGTTGCAGTGGTCGGTATATTGGGTCCAGGTCGATATGCTTATTAATTTGAATCTGTGGATGAGTGCCATGCCTCTAGGAATTCCCTGGCTGTTCTGTACTACAAATTCCGGAGGAAAGATCACAGAAGCGCTTCATAGGAGGCTCCCCAGCACTGAGGATGTCACCCAGGCAGGGGACGAAACGTCTGCAACACACATTCCCAACTCGGCGAACAGAACCGCAATAAAGTAAGATCCATCATCATTGTCTGAAGATCTTAATGCCTGAAATTTGGGTCAGATTAACCAAGGAACTTCTGGATTTCCATGTTATGCTGAGTATTTGCAGAATTTAGTCTTTGCTGTTTTCAGTTAAATGAAAAGTAAAAGCCATAGCACCTCAAAATGTAGGTCACAGATTTAGTTTTGGGCCCTGCGTTGTCACCAAACTGTAAATTGGTGTCTTCTGTTTTGTATTTTGCTTCAGATGCAGATACACACTTTGGGGAGGTGAGTGTGTTGAAATTGAATTGAATTTAATCTTATTGCAGGGCACCAAATTTAACTTGATCTCTGATCTCTAATCACCGAGCTTTTCATAAAGTAATATGAATGGTCTCCAAACTGTATGTCTGTATTTTATAATCCATAATTTAGGCTTCCAAAGTGTTCTAAATGTGATCAAGCAGTACAGCAAACAAACGCTTTTCAGGGCAATTTTCAGTTTAATTCTGCAAAAACACTTTCAGGCAGTTTCTTTTATCTTTTTAACAGCTCAGCAATGTTCCATTAGCTACTACTCTTGGGAATGTGAATCCTGGTTTGGATCCAACTCTTGCTGCACTTGGACTGCCAGGAGCAAACTTGAATTCACAGGTATGTGTGGTTAAATAGATAAGATGGTAACTGGCAGCTGGTTTGCCTTTGTACCATATGTACAGTAATTATAGTTTTATATAGGACAGTTTTCTGTTAATGACAACTGTTGACAAAGGAGAAGCCATTCTTGTGCATTATTGTGCTTACGTCCTCTGGTGTTAAGTCTTAATCACTTTGGCTGCCTTTTGCACCCAACTGATCTGCACAGCCACATGCAAATATGGGGTTTGTGGAGTTGTGCAACCTCTTAAACTAACTCATCTGGAGTAACAGGAAGAGCAGTAGAATTTACTGTGTTTGGAAGCTTACCACTGCTTGTCACTATTTAGTGACTCTTGCTGAGCAGTCTTTTGTCTTCAGCACATTGTAGCCCTATATTCATCACAGGAGGAATGTTGCATATAACCATTTAATGCAATCAAACAGATGAAATAATCCTAACATATGCACCACACCAGTGTTAGGCACTGATCATCACCAACAAAAGGCAATACAGCCATTGCTCCTTGACATTCAGTAGTATTAACATTGCAGTGCCCTTGTATGTCGGGTTGTCATGTGAGGAAAGGTTGAACCTATGGTTGAACTCTTGGGAGTTTAGAAGAATAGAGATGATGTCCGTGAAACTTGAGATTGTGAGGTGCTTGAAGGTTGATACTGAGAGGATATTCTGTCTGGTCTGAAAGTCTAGGATGGGAGGGCCTAGTTAAAACTGGGTTGAGTAACCTTTTCTCCTTGAGTCATTTGTGTTTAGAATTTTCATCAGGAAGAAGTCATTGAATACATTAAAGCCTTATTAGGCAGGTTTTTGATTGACAGATGAGTTGAGAGCTATGGATAACTGACGCGCATCAAGTCAAGGCTCCATCAGTTTTGTCAATACCTTATTGAATCGTAAAGCAGGCTCAATCAAGTGAATGGTCTTTTGCTCCTCTATGTAGGGTGATAGTGGGGTGCCTATTGGCCAAAATGGAATGGGCCAGCTACAGAAATAGTGGTTAAATGGGCAGATCAGAGCTGGAAGTTTTGTGGCGCGAACATCTCCCAACTCCCCAGAGCATGGCCAGAACCATGAGGCACAAGTTCGGAATGGTGATGGAATTGTCTCCTCTTGCTTGGTCCTCCAAATATGTTGCAGAACCTTGATACCATCCAGGACAAAGCCCCCTGTTTGACACCATTCACCACTTTAAATTCCTCTCTCCATAATAATGTACTGTGGCAGCAGTATGTGCCAACTACAAAACACACTTCCGGAACTCAGTAAGGCTTCTTTGCCAGTATGTAGAAAGATGAGGGCATCAGATGTCTGGGAATACCAATATCTGCAAGTTCCTCTCCGATCCGACATCATCCTGAGTTGGGAATGATGATCAATAGTCGATTCCTAACAGCACTGTAGGTTGAGTTAAATCAGTCTGAACTTTTTTTAAGTCAGTCAGTTCAAACATGTTATAATCTAGAGCAGTTGAGGTGTCAACCCAGGGGCCTTCTGGCTTAAAGTTAGAGATACTGCCACTGTACCATAAGACCTCTGCAGTGGTTTAATGAACACCACCTTTTCAAGAGTGGTTAGAGAACAAATTCTGGGCATGTCATTAATGGCTGCATTCTATAAAAAAATTTTTAAAAGTTTAAAGCTAAAATATAAGTTCATGCTTCATCAGTGTTTTGCATGTATGGCTATAAATGCCTTTGCAGGTATTTTCTACAAGTTGATTCTAGGTCCTGATGAATAACATACCAACGATAGAATTACTGGGCTTGAAATCCTTCTAGAACCACAGTAAATAAAAGTATTTAAATAAAAACAAGAATTTATGCAACTATACCAAACCTTAAATACTCTTGCCGAGCAGTTTTTACTAGCTGGGAAAGTTCATGTGCAATTAGATATTGAAACGCGCTGATGATGAGGTATATATCTTGTATCTTCCAGTGTTTTTGTTTATTCCTAACTTACTCATATGAAGCTTTAATTAGAATGGATTTGGCAGTGCTTTCAACTAGTGCACTACTTTTTATTGCAGTCTTTACCGATTTTAAATTTATAGAATCCCTACAATGCAAAAAGAGGCTGTTTGGCCCATCTGCCTCACCCTATCCCCATGACGCCAGTGTTTACCATGGCTAATTCACCTAACCTGTACATCTTTGAGCTGTGGAAGGAAACCCGGCAGAAACATACACAGGGAGAACATGCACTCTGCACACAGTTTGTTTCAACAGGTGGCAAAAGTTTGAAATGTTCAGACTTTTATTCTTTCAGCCTAGTCCTTTTTTATTCTTCTGTTTTTGCTTTCCTTGCGAGAAATAATGAAACTTGATTAAATTTCTGAGCCACTGATTCTATTGTCCTGCTTCTCCCGTATCAAATGTGGATGTTCCAGAGCAAGTGCGGAGGAGGACGTTTCTTTTCTATTCTATTCCATTGACAGAATAAATGATTAATATGAAATGTGATAAGGGCTACAATTGTGAGAGTCCCCTATTTAGAAGTTGTCGTGCCTGAAATTTATCCATTGGTTAAAGTTATCCCTTTTTTTTGTTTCCAAATTCAGCTAAAGAGTATTTGACTCTGATGTACTAATATTTATATTTGTTTTTAGGTTACGGCAGATCAGCTATTAAAGCTCATCACTCAAGTTGATCCAAAGTAAGTTACAGAATTTTTTAAAATCAAAATAATTCTCTACATATTAGTTAAACTAATGAGAGAAGGTATCAGATCTCTGCTGTGTGGTTTTCACTTATTGGTACGTGGGGTAATTTTCTGTGTAACTTTGCCACTTGGTCCAGGGAATAAATTCTGTTGCAGTTCTAAACTAGGGAAAAAGAATATTTCGGGCTTAATTCCTGGTTTGCACAATCTGATGATCAAGTTGCTATCAATATGGTGCAGAAGGAGCCATTCAGCTCGTGGCTGCTATACAGATCGATCTAGTCAATCCCATTAACCCAATGTAATTAAGTAACCGTCCAAGCCTGTGTTGTTCAGATGCCCATCCAATAGCATTTATCTCTTTTGTCAGCATAGAGCTGCAGCTCATTGCCACTTAGATGCAAAACAAATTGGTCCTCTCAGCTTCCCAGAACATCCTGTGTCCAAATACTTAATGTGTCCACCCTTGCTGTGATCAACCAGTAGAAATGTTTTTCTTTGTCTATCATGAGTTTTAATGTCTCTTAAATGTCTGCTTTAAGAATAATGATCTCCTTTACCCCAGTTTAAACTTGTAGCTAAAAGGCTGCATTTGTTGAGTGAGGAGTATGCACAGTATGCTCTAGGGAAGTGCTTATGCATGTACTAGTGAATGAGATTTAAGTGCGTCAATCATGTGCCTCTGTTCTGTGCCTGCTCAGTTTGGTGGGAGATTGGGACCTAGAGAAGAAGGTGAATTATCAGTGAATCTTATTTTTTTTCCAGTATTAAAATATACATTTAAAAAGCAGTGGTTTTGGCACTGATCCTTAAGTAACAAACCAATGTGTACAGTACTGTAGTCTGAAATATAAGCATTTACCAAAGCACATTGATTTCTTCTACTTAAGCCAGTTTTTTTAAAGTTGAACTTGAAACTGAGGATACATCCATTATATTCCTTTCATGAACCTTCTCTGTTAATTCAAAACATTTTATTGGATTAATCAATCACCATCTGTATTTGCAAATCCCTGCTAGCTCTTTGACCTTAACCCTTTCCTAGGGCCTGAGAGTAAAAACAGTACTGTTGACTTTTGTGGTGTACATTTTTATACATGGAGGCTGAATTGAGTTGAGCAGTTTGTATGTTTCATCAAAGATCATGTTGCTTGTTTTTTTTTTGGAAAATATTGTGCTTATCAACAGTTGAAGCAGTGAATGAATGATGGGTACTTTCTCCAGCTAGATTGCCATCTGACTTCACCTGATGCAGGGTTTTTGCCGAAAATGTCGATTTTCCTGTTCCTCTATGCTGCCTGGCCTGCCATGCTTTTCCAGCACCACTCTGATCTTGATTCTAATCTCCAGCATGTGCAGTACCCACGCCTGCCTATCAGACTCCACTATCCAAGATTATTAGCAGGAGTGTGAGGTGGCCAGTCTGATACCATTTCTGAAGTATTTCTCTCCCAATAATTAACTGTTCTGCTCCAAATCTATTGCTGTCTGGAGAATTTTTCTTGGTTAATTAGGGGAAGGTACTACTCCATTTAATGATTGGCATTGTGGTCCTTTAAGTAAAATACTGCATGCATTAAACAGGTTAAGTTTACTCCTAGGAAAGGTTTTGGCATGAACAGCACTGCATATACATTTGTTTTTCTCAGGTTAAACCATGCTGCTGGTACCATTGTGAGTCCAGCTCTGAAATCTGACACCTCTTCAAAGGATATCGAAGAAGCGATGAAGAGAGTTAAAGAAGCACAGTCATTGATCTCAGCTGCTATAGAAACTGGTAATATGTTTGTTTATATTTTTATTTGGTTTAGACATCAAGTAAGTTGCAGCAGAAGTATACTTTGTGTTCAATTTTGTATGGTTGGATTACTGTACATATTATGCTAATTGGTAGAAATAGCTTGTTATAAAAATTTTCAGTGTAGTTACTGCAACTTTTGAAAAGGTGCAATTTTTGATAATGGAGCAAAATTCAAAGATTTGGGTGAATTGTGTAATATTTTTCAATAAATGTTCTCATCATTTTACTGTATAGTAATAAACATAAAGGACCCATTACTGGTTTAGTCAGGGAAGCATGTACTTTCCAATACCGTGCATTCTGGTATAGCACGTGTTTCGTCAATGCGAATTGGCTAATTGCATGATTGACTAATTGTTAATGCTGTTTGGATGATACAAAATTTCTGCTGAATGGTTATGGCGATTTTTCTATAGCAGTTTTTCATAGTGTGACTTTCTATACAGTGAGATTGCAGAGGAACACAACTTTCGCGTTATACCATAACACACTGTGTAATTCTCTGAGGCATGGTCAGAAGTCTCACAATATCAGGTTATAGTCCAGCAGGTTTATTTGAAATCACAAACTTTTGGAGTACTGCTCCTTCGTTCACTTGATGGAGTAGTGTTCCAAAAGCTTGTGATTTCAAATAAACCTGTTAGACTATAACCTGATATTGTGACTTGTCCACCCCAGTTTGGCACCTCCACATAAGAGGCATATATTGAGTATCTTGACACTTGCTTTGCTAAGTCACTTCTATATTGGCCTTGGCCAGCAAGTCGTAAACTGTAGGTTGAGACTGCTGAGGTCTTGGGATAAGATTTTGGAGTTGAACATTCTGAGGCAGTAATGGTGGCCACAGAATGTACATTTGAGTTTTGACAGCTAAGGCCCTCTTTAAATGTTTGTTTTTTTTTGAGTTGATGAGGGTGGCTTAATGTCTTCAGTCCTCGTTTTCTTTTGTGCAACTCAGTCTGAAAAAGTGTTTTTTTTAAGGGTAGACCCAACTGTTTCAACACACTTGAAATGGACTCCTGTATATTTAGTTCCTTTTGCCTGCCAATTATTTTGGCTTTTGTATTTCAGACAAAAAGGAGGACAAAAGGAAACATTCTCGATCAAGGTCTCGCTCACGTAGGCGGCGTTCTCGTTCCCGGTCAAGGCATAGGTGAGAATAAGGAAAGAGTTGCTGTTTTCATTAAGAAGGGTAATGATTTGAGTGAGTGATTTAATATATTGTGCCAATTCAAATCTAATGTAATTTGATTTGTTGTCCATTTACTTAAATGTTATAGATTCCAGACCTATGAAAATGCAACAGTAATATTCCATTCCTTACTGATGTGCACAGTTAGAAATATGCTTGACTTTCAGTAATTTAGAACTAAGCAAAGTAGCTTTTTAGTCCAAATTTTGTCTTACTGGGGCAAAAGAATTACTTTTTAAAATCCCAGAGTACAAAAGTATATTTGTCCAATATTTTTATTTTACAAATTCCATCTTCGTGTATCCTTTCACCTATACTATCTTGTGACTTGCCGCACTTGCCCATCCAAGCTCTGAAAACATCCTCTAAAATGTTATTTTCTTTACTGGCAAGTTTTCCTTTACAGCATTGCCTTGGTTATTCTATATTACGATGTAGTTCTTTTCACAAATAAATAGCGCACTTTGAAATTTCCTATGCATGATCCAAAAGTCGAGCTTGGTATCCTGGGTACCATTATTCAAACCCCATTGTGCAGCTAATGGAACTTAAATTCAATTAATAAAATGTAGAAATAAGAGGAGACTATTAAATATAATTAAAATACTGACTGTGATGTCTTTTTGTTGTTAAGATCCAACTGGTTCACTCAGGTCATTTTTAAGGAAGCTGATCCTCCCCTGGTGTGGCTTACACCTGACTCCAGATGCACAGCAATGTGGTTGACTTTTAATTAGCCTCTGGGCAATTGGTGGTGGGCTGCAAATATTTGGCCTTACCAGAGACATCCACATTACATGAAAGAATAAAGAAAATCAGGAAGTTGGAGAAATGGCAAATTTCCTGAGTGATTGGGTGGAATCCACGAAAAGCTAACTCTTGCCAAAGAAACTGAAGAGGAAGAGTCTCTGTGAATTGGGGATTACAGTGAATTGCTGTGACCTGACTCTTATAAGGAAATTGATGTTGTAGCGTGATCTGGAACACTAGATTAAATTACCAGGAGTGTATAGACACTCCCAAGTTAGAATGACAGTGGAGAATTGAGATGTCATCTTGATTCAAGAATGAAATCCCTCAAAATGAAGATAGAGTATTAGTGAGACTATTGTTAATCTCTGTAATCACTAGCATCTTGGTTCCAGAAAAAGAAGGGTCAGTAACCAGGAGATGCGGATTTAAAGTGATTGGTAACAGAGTCTGAAAGAACACAAAAAGCTCTTTATGTGCAGTATAAAAATAGAATTTCTTGTTGTGGATATAGGTATTCTTGACTATGCCTCAATTTACTGGCTATTTCTAACTGATTGTTAGCTGCTGCCTTGAACTGCTGCAGTCTTTGTAAAGTAGGTAAATAATTTGTTGTTGAAGGAGCAGTGGGGGTGGGAGGTAAGTTATGTCAGAATTCCTAACCTCTAAACTGTTAGCGTACCCTAAGGTATAGACCCTGATGTTTACAGCACAGATGGAAACCATTTGATGCATTAAGTGAATAGATACTGTTTAAAGGTCATGAGAGCTTCTGAGTCAACCATGCTTTTCAGGCCCTATGTTTCGGACTCCTACCATCCTTAGGTGAAAAAAGATTTTCTTCAACTTTCCATGTGACCTATCACTTCGCTTAAATTTGTGATCCTGGTTTTGACCTGTCTCCTACACATTCTATCTCTATCCATTAAACTTTTACACCCTACCATATCCACCTCGAATCTTCTCTGCTCCAAGGAAAGCAGCCTTATCCTATATGGTTGATTCAGTTCAGTTTCTACCTAATGGTAATCCCAAAGATTATGTTGGCAGAGGATTCAGCAATGATAATGATGTAGAATCTATCTCCCCATGACATTTATTCTTGTTTTCAGATGGTCAAATGTTACTTTGCTCCTTACCAGCACCAAAGTGGATGTAGTCCAGGTCTTGCTACTGGACATTGGCTATATATACTTGAGTAATAGTCAAATCTTTCTGTCTACTTTTTAAAGTTAAACTTATGGGGTTGACTATTACATGGATGCTACTCTGAGGGGTGGAATTTCATGCCTGTTAAAATTCATATTTTATCATTAGCAGAAGCTCAATTGATCTAAACGAATAAAGAACAAAAACACAATGAATTATGGTAATTCTGAAAACCCAGAGCAGACCATGATGGCTGGCGGACTGGAAGACCTGGAGCGGGATGGCCTGCTCACTCACTTATGCATCTGTTATCTGTCAAGAACTAGAATCAACTTTTATACGAGATATGTGGATAATTCCTTAATTTTTTTTTTGGCCAAAAATAGGGGATCGACTTTTACATGATGTTGACTATTACTCAAGTATATATGGTACATTTAGTTGCTGAGGAGTCACAACATTGTGTTGAACATTGTGCAGTCATCAGTGAACATCCCAGCTTTTGGCTTCATGAAGGAGTAGACGTCATTGAAGAAGCTGAAGGTGTTTGGTTCTAGGTACACCTGAAGTGATACCCCAGGCCTGAGATGATAGAACTCATTGTCAAACTGACAATGAGCCAGAATGAGCTATTCAGCCTTTCAAGTCTACTTTGCATTTTAATAAGATCATGGTCAATCTGATTGTAACCCTAAAGCTATACTTCCTCCTACCCTGAACATGTTTCACGACCTTGCTTACCAAGAACTTATTTAAAAACTGAAACTCTGCTTCCATTGCATTTTCAGGAAGTGACTCCTGTGTTTCTGAGAAAAAGTTTCACATCATTTCTGTTTTAAATAAGTTGTCACTTATTTTTAAAAACAGGGACCCTGGTTCTAGATTTTGCCATAAGAAGCATCATGTCCACATCTACCCTGTCAGGACCCTTTAGGATCTTAACTGTTTGTTTGTCAAAATGTTTCTTATGCTTCTAAACTTCAGACACAAATCTAGCTTGTGCAACCTTTCCACAACCTGCCCATTACAGCTATTAATCTGATAGACCTCCTCAGAATTGCTTCTAACACATCTGCATTCTTCCTTTAAACTGTATAACTGAACCAAAACCTCTTGTTCACTATCGTCTGTAAAGGTTAATAGTATTCTATTAACTTGCTCTATCTACATACTAACATTTGATTCATGCACAAGGACACCCAGATAACTAAACATGTTTCCAGTTTGACTTCTCTATTTTTAACAGAATTCCATTTCTTTTCCTAGCTTTTACTTTATGCTGTCATTGTTTTATCAAAAATGAGACTATACTTAGATCCTTCACATTGTAGCATTCCATTTATTGCCAGTTTGAGATTTACATTGGAACTGCATGAATAAATCTTAAATACAGCTGTTCTTAAATTTGTTTTGAGTACTTTTTTTTTGTTTCCAGCTATTTGTCTAGATCTGTTCTTTTAAGCACAATTTGTATTGTTAGATAATAGGTTTATTTTTGTTGAGTACTTTACACAGCACCTGCTTTTAATAGGCGCTCCAGGAGCAGATCTAGAAGGCGTTCACATTCAAAGTCTAGGAGCAGGCGGCGATCACGCAGTCCAAGAAGAAGAAGATCACGCTCAAGAGAGCGAAGGCGGTCTAGAAGTATATCCAAATCGAGGTTTGTTGCAGATTTAATTTTTTTTTGATTTGCTCTTGGTATTTATATCTGTTTTTAATGTGGATTTTAAATGAACTTTTGTACAGCCATTTTTAAACATCACTTCTTTTTCCCTGTAGAGAGAAAAAGAAGGAAGAGAAAAAGAGATCAAAAACACCTCCCAAAAGCTATAGCACAGCCAGGCGGTCTCGAAGTCCTAGCAGGTATGCATTCAAGTGGGGCACTTAACCAAAAAGTTATGTTTTAAAAAATAAGATGCAAGCGGGTTGTCACGAGGGGTGTATTTCTTTCTCTACATTGGGAGTTTCTGGTCCATGCAACATTCTTTAATTGGAAGCAAGAGACAAGAGGGTTGCGACGTTCTATACAATGAAGAATGTTTTAGGCAGAAAATAAGGGCCACTATCTTGTGTTTCTCATTGGTATTAAACATTGAGAAAGAAGTGTGGTGTTTGGGTCAAGGTCTGTTTTCCAGGTGGAAACAAAAATTAAATTCCAATTTTTGTCTGTTGAAGGAAGTGCCATCTTTTCCGATAACACTTTTTGTTCATTCGTGGAATTTGGTATCACTGGGTGGCCAACGTTTATTGTCCATTCCTAGTTGCTTTTGAAAGATGTAGTTGAACTGTTGCAGTCTCTATAGGAAGACCCACAATGCTGTGAGGGAGAGAGTTCCAAGATTTTGTCCCAGCAATACTAGATGGAAGAGTGTTATCTTTCCAGCTCAGAATGGTGAGTGGCTTGGAGGGTGACTTGCAGGTGATAGTGTTCCCATGTATGTTTGGCCCTTGTTCTTCCAGGCAGAAATGGAAGGTGCTGTTGAGGAAATCTTAGTGGGTTTCCACAGTGCATCTTGTAGGTGGTACAACTGCTGCAACTGAGCATTGGTGGCAGAGGGTGTGGATGTGATGCCATTAAGCAAGTTGCTTTGTCCAGGATGATATAAAGCTTGAGTGTTGTTGGAGCTGTACTCAACTAGATAATTGGGGACCATTCCATCACATTCCTGGCGTGCTGCTTCTAGATGATGGACAGTCAGGAGGTTGTCTCGACCTTCTGTGGCCACTCTGTTTATATGGCGAGTCCAGTTAAGTTTCTGATCATGGGGATTCAGCCATGGTGACGCCATTGAATGCCAACAGATGATGGTTAAATTCTCTCACTGGAGATAGTCATTGCTTGCCATTTGTGTAGAACAAATGTTATTTGCCACTTTTTAGCCCAAACCTGGATATTTTCCAAGTTTAGCTGCATTTGAAGATGGACTGCTATAATATGAGGAGTTGCAAATGGTGCTCAACATTGTGCAATTATCAGCAAATATTCCACTTCTGACCTTATGATGGAGGGCAAGTTATTAAAGCAGCCAAATTTGGTTGGACCGAGGACACAAAGTTGAAGCAATCTGGCAAAGGTGTCCTGGAGCAGAGTTGGCTGACATACAATAATCACAACTGTTTTCATTTGTGTTGGGTATGACTCAACCACCAGAGACTTTTCCTTCTGATTGCCATTTACTGATTTATTGTTAGGGCTCTTCATTGCTACACTGTTAAATGCAGCCTGGGGGGTCAAAGGCATTGACTCTTACCTTTTGGAATTTGTCTCTGTCTGTTTAAGCCAAGTGGCCTTCATGGAATCCAAACTGGGCACCAGAGGTAACGGTTTATTGCTAAGCAAGAGCTGCTTGATCACACAGCTGATGATACCTTCTATCACTTTACTGATGTTGAGGTACAGAGTGATGAGGTGGTAATCGGCCAGGTTGAATTTATTTTGCTACTTGTGCACTGGTCATACCTGTGTCATTTTCTTCATAGTAAGGTAGAAGCCAACATTGTAGCTATACTGGGAACAACTTCACAAGGGATGTGGCAGGTTCTGGAGCATTTGTCTCAGTAGTATTGCTAGAATGTTATCAATACCTGCAGCCTTTGCAATATGCAGTGCCTTCAGTGCTCTCTCTTCTCATTTGGAGTGAATTTAATTGATTGAAGACTTGCACTTGTGATGCTGAGGACCTGTGGAGAAGGCGGAGAAGGATCATGCACTTGGCACTTCTGGATGAAGATTGTTGCAAATGCTTCAGTCTTGTGCATTGATGTGCTGCGGTCCCCTGTCATTGAGGATAGAAATATTATGGTGCCTCCTAATCTTTGTCAGTTCACATGTTCACCATCCATTCATGACTGCAGTCCTGTCACATCCAGAGCTTCGATCTGATTTGTTGGTTGTGAAGTTGCTGAGCTCTGTGTATCACTTGCTGTTTGGCATGCAAGAATCCTGTTTACCTTCAATAGTACTAATTTTTAGGTGTGCCTGGTAGTGCTCTTGACATTCCCTCTTCCACTTTTCATTGGATCAGGTTTATACCCTGTCTTGATGGTAATGGTACAGTTGGGCATATGCCAGGTCATGAGGTTGCAGATTCGTGTATAATTCTTCTGCTCCTGTCCCACAGCATCTCATGGATGCCCACTCTTGACTTGCTAGATTTGATTGTAGTCTATTTAGCATGGTGATAATGCCACACAACCCAATGGAGAGTATTCTCGATGTGAAGGTGGGAATTAGACTCCACAAGGACTGTGTAGTAATCACTCTTACTGATTACTGTCATGGACAGATGCATCTGCAGCAGGCAGATTGCTGAGTATCAGGTCAACTGTCTTTCTCTGGTTTCCTCACCACCTGCGTAGGCCCAGTCTTGGAGCAGAGTCCTTTAGAACTTCACTGGTTTGATCAGTAGTGCTGCTGCTGAGCCACTTGGTGGTGCACATAAAATCCATCAACCAGTGTATATGTTGCATCCTCCAAATGATGATCATTATGGAGTTGAGGGCAGGGGATACTTGGTATTCTGCAAGGTGGTCCATTCAATTTTTTTAGGTTTTCTAACTATTATTACTAAATACCTTTGTGCATTTTCAGAGCGCATTTAAAAATCAGCAACTTTGCTGTGGGTGTGGAGTCACGTGGGTAATCTACTAGGTTGCCTAGTTGTGTAGTTAGAACTGTGTCTGTTCCCTCTAACTTCTTTTTTTAAAATTTCCTCCAATTGTCAAGATTTTAATTTTTTTTTTGATACAATGATTTGCAGTTTTTGAAACCAGTTTGCTTTTAGAAATAATTGTAAACCTTGGGCAGTTTTTAAATGTAATTGAGAAAAGATGGACTATGCAAATGGTTAGTTTTGCCAAACACTGAGAACTCTTGAGTATAGGATGATTTATATAAGAGTAATAGAATACTGTAATTAAAATGTTCCCTTTGACAGAGACAGAGACCGAGAAAGAGAACGAAGGCGTAGAAGAAGTAGGACGATTTCAAGGTCCCCAAAGAAATCGCGATCACCCAAACGTAAACTGTCACGGTCACCATCCCCTAGAAGGTAAATGAGGCAAATACTGTTGATGAATCACATCTGAATAGGGTTTGTAAATATTTTTCAACTTGATGGGAGTTTGTATTTCTTAACATTGTGGACAACTTCCCAGCAACACATTTTTATCAGTTTTATCTGATGCTAATCTGACAATCTGCTATTACAGTTTGGCATAGTGGCAGCATTGTTATTTAGTTGGCTCACTGTTTTCCAGTTTGTTTTCTTAATGTGGTCCCATTATGTTTGAAAATTGTTGTGACTGCATCATCAGAGTTGTCAAAATTAACAGCAAGCCATTCACACTGCAGGTCAGGTTTTAAGTAAAATGCAGCTACTTTTTCACAGGACTCTCTACAGTGCCACTGATGGACTGGACAGGTCTGATCCTAGACTGAAGTTTGGTTTGACAGTTTTGTTTGGTTTTAATAATTGAAATAATTGAAACATGGTAAAATGTACACCCATTAATCTCAAAACCAGACCTTTACAATACACTCAACAGAGAGATGTCTGTTCTCTTTCAAATCTATTGGCTGTAATTTAACTGATTTTGGTTCCCAGTATTGAGAATCTAGTGGGCTCTTCCTGGAGGTTTTAAAGAGTTTAGATTTTTGCAGTTTCAAATAATTCTCTCAAGGTTGTATTCAAACACTTCTAGTCTGGAGCTACACTGCTTTACACTATTTCCTAACAATTCTAAACCACCATCTTGCATATGGTGTAACTGTTTTACATACCCAGCTTCAGTCAAGCTTTTTCCAAAGCATAACTGAACCCAAAAGTCTTTTCAAACCTACAATATCTCCCCTATTTAAAAAAAAATTCTAGTGCTTTCTAAATTGACAACTTAATGCACTACATTACTTTGTTCCATTATAGATTAGATTAGATTACTTAGTGTGGAAACAGGCCCTTCGGCCCAACAAGTCCACACCGACCCGCCGAAGCGTAACCCACCCATACCCCTACATTTCCCCTTATCTAACACTACGGGCAATTTAGCATGGCCAATTCACCTGACCTGCACATCTTTAGACTGTGGGAGGAAACCGGAGCACCCGGAGGAAACCCACGCAGACACTGGGAGAACGTGTAAACTCCACACAGTCAGTTATAAAGTTTGCAATTATGACAAAACCCTATTGCAACCCAGAAACACACTTGTGCTCTTTTTAAAGAAATCAACATGGCTATAGAAATACTTAATCTTGACTATTAAATCCTTTCTTCCCACATGCTATTAACTCAAATCCAAATTTTAAATTATATTGTAACATAGTTAAACTTCAAACTTGCATCGCAGAAGGTTCAGGATTGTCGTCACACTTCCGTCTGAGACCCAGGCTAACATTTTTGTCCAATGTTAAGGTTATTTCTTGGATGAAGGAACTCCTTCGTCCCTTCTCCTTGCATTTTTCCTTCTCCCACACCTCTTCTGCCCCCAGCCCTTCCGACCACCATCACCAACAAACCCCATCTCTTTAAACAGTTCTTCTCAAATCAAAGATAAATCTTCAAGCTATTTGAAATTTTTTGATCAACTTATTTTATAGGCACAAAAAAGAAAAGAAGAAGGATAAAGACAGAGACAGAAGCAGAGAAGTAGAGGAAAGGGAGAGATCATCTAGCAAAAAGAAGAAGAGTAAAGACAAAGAGCGGGAGAAGGAGAGGGAAAAAAAAGCGGAGAGTGAAAAAGGAGATGTGAAGGTAAATCTGAAAATGTAGAGAATATTAGAATTGGTATAATCTCTAAACGGCTACTGTATTGAATCATTCCTTTTCTGTAGTATGAGAGTTTGACTACTACATGATTTTATTTGGATTGCTTTTATTGAATTGAACAATGGTTTTCAAAATCTCTTTCTTTTATTCAGGTTACAAGAGATTATGATGAAGAGGAGCAAGGGTATGACAGTGAAAAAGAAAGAAAAGAAGAGCAGAGAGTTTCTGAATCTGCAGTGTCTCCAAAACTGAAAGAGGTTGCACAGCCAAGTGACAAGGAAAGTACTGATGTTGTTAAAGAGTCAAAGGTCAATGGCGATGATCACCATGAAGAAGATATGGACATGAGTGAATAAACTTAGTGAAAGCTGATTTATATTCCTAATGTGAAGTGATTATTTTTAGCAGTGCTTTCTGTCAGAATTGAAGTGTCGCCCTTCTATAATATTTTCTACGGTTAGAAAGTGGTGACTTTGGCACCTGCCTTGTTCGACACAGTTTGTGGAAGAGGTGTGCAGATGACTTGGTTCATGAAGTGAAACTGCACTTCTAATAGCATCAGATTGGTGTGCCAGTAAGAAGCTTTTTCTGAAATATATGCAGGGATCTCCTTTGAAAAGAGTAGGAACCTCAGTAATGTGTAATATTTGTTCAAAGAAACTCAACCAATACTGATGTAGATAGTTACATATCCTATGAGCCTTGTGACTGTAGATTTTGAGTTTATGTAGTTCACTGTTTATTTGGCTTTCTTAGTTTTAAGTGGCTTTGTCTGCTTTTGTATGTAGCTCTAATAAATAACATACTTTGATATTTCCTGCTCTTCAATTTATCATTTGTGTTTTGCACACTATTTTTAAAATAGTGAGCATCTGCACAAACTGGAGTTCATGTGCAAGGTCTTGTGAGGAAAATAGTTTTCTTTATCTTGATACTGACAAGTCTGTCAGATTAGCAATTTTGGCTGCAGTATGTGCCATGGTCTTGTACAGTTTATGAAAACAATTTCTGTTTTACATGTGAGCTTTGATAATAAAAGCTATTTTAAAGCCTAGTTCAGATTCTGCTCATTATTTTGATTGGAGTTTCTATGGTCAGGTCTTCAGGATGGTCAGGTCTTCAGGATGGTGTTCAATGTTTTGTAAAAACTTTAATTCGGATGTAATACATGATGGAAAATAATTGTGGATCTGCTGTGAAAGTGGATTGCAATTTTCATATTTAAAATGGCTATAAATAAAGGTAATATAATTTTAATGAAGTTTCTTTCCCCATTTTGTTTATTTCAGAGGTGCAGGAACAAAATCCTAGTCTGACCAACGCCCCTCCAGAAGCATTTCCAATGTTGATATTTACTCATTTTCAGCATCTTCTGGAGGTGTCAACTAATAGTAATGGTACAGTCCAGTGCCATTTGGAAGGCATTATCACTGGCCAAATTCAGACCTGTTCACTTCCAGGTGTGAGCAGACAGTATATTAGATTCCCTACAGTGTGGAAACAGGCCCTTCTGCCCAACCAGTCCACACCGACCTCCGAAGAGTAACCCACCCAGACTCACTTCCCTATGACTAATGCAGTTAACACTATGGGCAATTTAGCATGGTCAATTCACATGACCTGCATATCTTTGGACTGTGGGAGGAAACCGGAGCACCTGGAGGAAACCCACGCAGCCACTGGGAGAATGTGCAAACTCCACACAGTCAGCCGTCTGAGGCTGGAATCGTACCTGCGATCCTAGTGCTGAGAGGCAGCAGTGCTAACTGCTGAGCCATCATCCGCCCCTAATCTTTACAGTGAACGTCTAATTTAGTCATTAGTCAGGATTCAAGTTGTAAGTTTGCCAAGAAATGTTAATGCTTAGATTGGGATGGTAGATACCTGCTTCGCTTTCAAATCACCAGCTTGCTACTCTTTTGTATTGCAGCTAGTTTCTTTCAGAGCCCACCCTAAACTTAAATATTTTGGTTTGACCATATCCAGTACAATAAAGGGATTAACAAAAAAAAGTCGAAGATAGTATTCTTAATCTTGAGTCCATAAAATCAACTTCCAGCTTCAAGCATATTTATTCCAGGAGTTAATAGATTATACTCCATTTTAAACTTATTCCTAATTCTCTATCAAATTTGTTAAAATACTATGTTGTTTGATTCTTTTAAAGTCAGATTTTGATTGTGCAACCCAAGGTAAAACAGCATTTGCCCTTAATATATTCCCTGTGTAGACTAGTTGTGTGGAAGCCATTAAGCTTAATGAACACACCCGGAAGATGTTTTTTAAAATAAAAAGGGAGGGGGGCTAAGGGCCCTTTAAAAAGAGGCTGGGGAAATAGGGGACCAGGAAATGGCAGAAGTAGGGGAAGTTTGCAGTAACTGTGCAGGGCATTGGCAAGACCATGCCAAGAATATTGGAGGCAGTTTTGATTACATTGGACTTGGAAAATATTCAGAGAATGTTCAGTAGGCTGATTCTGGGATGGCGAGGTTGAGCAGGGAACCAGTAGATGTGTTGTATTTGGACTTCCCAGAAGATGTAAACAAGGTATCACACAAAAGGTTGTCTAAAGAGCCCACAGTTTTGGAGGAAGTTTATTACTCTTATTAAACTGCTTTATGTGAAAATTAATGCTAAAAGATTTCTTAAACCATGTCAGAATGATAACCATCTTGCAGTTTTTTTAGACACTTATTTTCTGATTTTTTTTTTGTTCAGTTATTTCAAGCTGCATAATTTGTCCCAAAAGTGTGCAAGACCGCAAACTCAGTTTGTCTGCTAATTATGTGCTTTCAGCATGCCATCATAATTTGATTTTTTTTTTAACTGGTGGCCTTTATGTATTGCCTAATAAGTACAATCCTAATTTAAAATTCTAGTTATTAATGTTCACCAACAATTCATAACTTTTTTGGTACTTAAGTCTATCCTTACATAATCTTTCCTTTGCAAGTCATTAGATAATTGACAGGAAAACTGACAATATTTTCTGTAAAGTCTTGATTTTTATGCGGTGAAGCAGTAGAGAATATTCAAAGTTGTAAGAAAATTTCTTTCAAGTTTGAAAACAACCTGACCTACATTTGGGAATCCATACTAAATATGACAAATTTCTTGTAAATTTGAGAACCATTCCCAGTTCTTTCTTTCCCGCTAGTATAAAAGCAACCACCTTTTTGGGCTTGCCTTCTCAGGAATGTGCCTATCTAAAGACATGGGAAAGCCATCACATCCAACAAATTTGACTTTTTTAACCCTACCTGTGTCATCTTATCCTAATCTCTCAATCTCTTATCTCTACAGAAACATATCCACATCCACCATAACACCTTGGGTGTGTGGGAGGATGCAATTTCATACTTTCATACTCAATTTCATACTCAATATTTTCAAATGCCATTGACATTTAATCTGTCCCCTTTGTGAATTCTGTCTCTGTACCACTAATACTAAATTTCAACTAATTTGCATCAACCGTTACCAAAAAAGCTAAGCTCAACATCCTTTCTAATGTCTAATTACTGTGCAAATCAAGTGAGGTTTTGTATTTTATTAACATGGTCAAGTATCATTTAGAATTCTAAAATTGGGTCTTGTTTGCTGCATGTTGAGAGACAAATTGGATTTACAGTTGCACATTTTTGGGTCAAGTTGTTCTGGAAGCCATTATCAGTGAAAATGACAGCTTTGTGTGTTCTTGCATCGTGGATTACACTGGATAGTCCTGCATTTATTGCCCAGAGGGCAGTTCAGAGTTAATCATATTACTGTGTCTGGAGTCACATGTAGGCCAAACCAGGTAAGAATGGCAAATTTCCTTCCCTAAAGGCTGTTATTGAACCAGATGACAATTGACAGATCACAATTAGTAAGCTTTTCTACATTTATTAGTTTCGAGTTTCACCATTTAAACTTGTACCCAGCACTACTACTAGTCTAGTGACATTATTATATGCCTGTAAAATACCTTCTCTTAAACTCTCAAAGCTGAATGCATAATCCACTTAGCTAAGGGAATGAACAGAGGATATGCACAGTATGGCAAACTTGTGGAAGAAGGTAGGTTGGTGGGGGCGGGGGGGGTGGCGGTGCGAGGAGGGCAAGAGGAAAGATGAGCAGAAGGCAATCTCAGCCCAGTGTTGCACGTGAGTGAGGAAAATATGTGCAATACCAGCATTTCAGTAAGTATGTTATTACTGAAATCTGCCATGTGCTACAGCCTGGACAATGACTATGATCGTGACCAATAATGAACTTCACATCGGATATCTTCCAGGCTAGATCTAAAGATATTTATGACCTCTTTAAGTTTGATGTCCTCTGTCCTGTGATGTTTGAGGTTAGCAAGAAGGACTTGCCTCAACCTTTACCCTTTGCCTATGGTCTGGTGAGCTTCAAGTTAAACCACCACCAGTAATCTGAGAGAGCAGCTCCGCGGTCTGGTAGGACTGTGATGACTTTATCTTTAAGGGAGTCTGTCCATTCAATTAAAACATTAAATTTTCTTTCCAGGAGGACTAACCATCGAATATTGCATATAACAATCACCTTTGCACATTTCCTTAGTCTTACGTATGCCTGTGCTTGTTCTAGTGTGGCTTCACAATGATACTCCAGTGGTTACAGATTAGTTGGTGGAAGGTTGGTTATTTTCAGTAGAAGTAACTGCAAGTGACTTTGGAATTCCTTCAAGCACCCCTCAGCCAATAATGCTGAAATAGTGAGCAGTTTCTGCAGATTAGATTAGAACACAATCATGTTTTAACTGCATTAGCCAGATCTGTCAGCAGAAACTTAAATCAATTGTCCAGCACAGCTATTCAAGACTGCCTGTTGGACTTAAGGGAGGGAAGTACTGAACTGGGTAATGGTCAAGTTTAGAGAATAATAGTTCTTTTGGATACTTGGACATCATATGTGATGGGGACAGTCAGTTGAGCAAATCAACTGTAGAAATATAAATGGACAGCTAAAGATTAGACTGTTGTGATTTTGAAAGTGCATTTGTAACTGAATTGGAGGATTATTTCCTTCTGTGAACAGGTACTGACGGAGGTAAGTGGCAAGGTGGGATGCTGCAGCCTGAACTCATCTGCTCTGTCCGCTTTTTTTTTGTACCTCTTTTCCTCCCTTCTCCTGGTCTCTGACTTGCAGCCTTAAAGCAAAGATGGCAGGGACACCAGAGGCCCAATCCGGTATGCAGTAGTAGCCAGTGGTCAGGGCATGTGGAGGCCCCTTCCGTTGGTCTGCTGAGAGCCCTTGAACAAACTGACATTTGTCTTTTTAACTTGTTTTTTGGCTCTGTGGTTATAGCTGTAATATAACTTTTTTTTTCATTTCTCTATTCTGTAATGAAGGATTGTACCTTTGTACCTAAGATGATGCTGTAAGTGGTAACTTACTAACTTTTCACTGTATTCATTTGAGTACTCATGACAAAGCTAATTCAATTCAGACAGGATTGGGGTGAGGAAGCAGGAGACGTAGGTGATGTCATAGGAAAAAGTGATCAGCGTTTGTCTTATGTGTAATTGATATGGGACTTGCAAGATAAAAGATGGCAAGCAAATAACTGAATTTGACTTTGGGAATTTGCAAATCGAGAGAGGAGAATGTTTGGATTTCTACTTTTGAATTCTATTTAATGTTTCTTCAGGTAATTTGTGGCTTGCTATGTAACAGGTAAGATTTCTTATACTGAAGAGTGACTGTAGTTTTACTCAGGATTCTGCAAAAGTCCTTTCATTCACCATCTGACACATGCTCATCTGTGAGAGTGTATCTCTCTCTGGTACAGATTGTTCCTCCTGCTTCCTGTAAGGCTTTCAGAATTTCACAGATTCTGTGGTCATGCTGCTGTCTGGCAGTGCCATGGATATATATGTCACATAAATTACTCCTTTTTCCCCTTCAAGAATGTTTGATATGTTCCACTGGAATATTTCAAAAGCTGATGAGATGCTGAAGGCAAGACAGTCAAAACAGGACAGCCTGAAAGATTTAATAAAGCTTTTTAACAGCCTGAACCTGGTCAAGGGGATTGCTAGTATCTCCTAGCTAGTATCTCCTGAGGTCATAGAATGGATTTCCCTCCAAACTTTATTTAAGAACCTGCATGAATCAATTCGCTTGGAAACATCATGAGCCCTGAACACTGACTAATTGGCTCAGTGTTGGGTGATATGATCCCATATGTAGCATTCTATTTCGTCCCTCTTACCTTCTCCATCAATGGGTATGGCATCCTTCTGGGATTATATTGACATATTGGTTTAGCACTTTGGCTTAAACATGGATATTATATTGTTTCAATCATACTCATAAAAGAGCTGCGGGAATTCTTTTGGAATGCTGTCTCATTACCTTGCTGCGAGATGTTTTGTTCTGAAGATGTAGCTATGTATATGTATTTCTGGTCAGTAAAGTGTACTTTGATTGCACATAATGTGGAGAGTTTTGTTCATTGTTTTTTCTTCCTATTCTGGCGAAGCATGATAGGTATCTGATCTTTCACTGGAAGATCTGTGACACCTGGACATTGTAATTTAGTTATTGATGGCTAGCTATCTAAAGTTTTGAGCCATTCCAAAGGGCCATCTAGGACTGTAGTGCTTGTGCTCATGTCAAATTTGAAGTCTGTTTCCAATCCTTTAACTTCTAAAGTAATTAAACTTGTTTTTGATCCTTTATTTCAGCTAGGAAATTTGTACACTCATTTATTTCTTAATTTGCACTTTTCTGTCTAATAGTCTGGTTTTCAAAGAAATTTTTTACCTTCTACTCTTGTATGGTTTAGATTTGCAGTACTGTTTGAATAATTTTACATTTTTGCACTGGAAATACCTTGTGCCTCTAGTTGGGCAATATAGCCTCCTGCACTGATTTCTAGCTCCACCACATAATGGACTGAACGTCATATTTCTTTAAGACAGAGTTATGTGATACAGATCAATTGAATTTGTGATCACCATGGAATTATGCTGTGTAAATATACAGTTAATTGGATGACATAAATGTGATTAACAACTCATTAAAGCAGTTCATTAAAAGCAAGAGGTAAGGCTCTTTTCGTAGGGACACTAGCAAGTCTCAATGAGTTAATTGATCAAACCAACATGGAAAACATAATATGTTTATGATGTTCACCAGTGGTTAAGCTGAGATTGGAAAATTGGCAAGAGTGTTAGATGATTAGCTTCTTTAATGCAAAGAGTATTTGGTAGCTGGCCCCTTAGTGAAAATTTAGCTTGCTCGAGGGAAGGTCAATTGATACAAAGTTGTGATGGAGCAGCTGATCACACATTCCGCTCTGATCTTCAGACAAATTCATGTGAAAGGATTCACTTTGGATTGTAAGCATTGTAGAGGGAAGTTTTTTTTCAGTTTTTTGTACTTTCTATAATGAATAACATTGTGCCTCACAACCCACTTCAACGACAAAATACATAAACAAATCAACAGGAAACCTAGTGGATCACCAGTATCAGGACTTGTAGCTGAAGCAGTTATCCAGAGGTTAGAATGAACAACCCTTCCCATGATCCAGATGAAGCTGTGAGTCCACTTTGTGGATGTCATCGTGAAACACGACAAACTAAAAGAAACTCCAAACACAAACATTCTCACTGGTATGAAGTTCATCAAAGAGGAAGAGAACAACAACAGACACCCCTTCTTGGATGTCACAGTAGAACAGAAAGCCAATGGAGAACTGCAGACCAGCGTTTACAGGAAAGCCATACACACTGATCAGCTACTCAACCATAAGAGCAATCACTCCAACACCCACAAATGGAACTGCATCATCAGGACATTATTTAAACAGCACCCAGGAACTAAGAAGCCGAGGAGAAACACCTATACAACGTACTCGGGAACATGCTTACCCAGTAAACGCAGTCCACAGAGTCCTGCACAACAGACCTAAACAGGAACGTGCCCAGAGACTGTAGCCACCCTACCATACGTCAAAGATATTTCAGAGGAGACAACCAGACTACTAGGCATCATGGTAACCCACAAATCTACCACCATACTCAGACAGCTACTGATAAATTTTAAGGACCCCGTACCCACAGCCAGCAGAATGAACATTATATACAAAAGACCCTGCAAGGTCTATGACAAATGGGCAGGAAACTACCCACTCAGATAGCTGAGCACTAACTGTCATTGGTATCCATACGCACAAGCAAAGTGGGATACCAGTTCGTCTGGGACAATACATCCATCCTAGGACAGGCTAAACAAAGACACGCGTGGGAATTTCTAGAGGGCTGGCATTCAAACCGAAACATTTACAAACCTATAGATTTGGATTCTATTTACCAACCTCAGAAACAGAACAGGAAACTCTATATCACCTACCCCATCAAAACAAGATATATAAAAACAAGTGGGACAGAACACCAAAGCTAACCTACAACCTGAACACTGGATCTATCCAGTTGTGAGAATTGGACTGGGTTATTGATATCCAGAGCAAACCCAACCAAGTGAGAATAAAAGCCTACAATCTTCTAGACTTTGGAATCACTGATCCGAGGCCGAGGGACAAGAATATGAAAATGAGAGCAACAAGGCGTAATGAAATCAAGTGACCAGTAGGTCAGGGTTATGCTTGCAGACTGAGGGCACATTCCACAAAGCCATTAACCAGTAGAAGGGAGGAGTGAAAGAACATGTTACATCTCTTGCAATTGTGTGGGAAGGTACTATCTGAGGGAGATGATGTTTGAGGTCAATACAGGAGTAAACCAATGTGCGATAAGGGAATGACTCCTTTACATAGAACATAACAGCGCAGTACAGGCCCCTCAGCCCTCGATGTTGCACCGACCTGTCATACCAATCTGGAGCTCATCTAACCTACACTATTCCATGTACGTCCATATGCTTGTCCAATGATGACTGAAGTGTACTTAAAGTTGGTGAATCTAATACTGTTACAGGCAAAGCATTTCATACCCTTACTACTCTGAGTAAAGAAACTACCTCTGATATCTGTCCTATATCTATCACCCCTCAATTTAAAGCTATGTCCCCTCGTGCTCGCTGTCACCATACTTGGAAAAAGGCTCTCCCTGTCCACCCTATCTAACCCTCTGATTATTTTACATGTCTCTATTAAGTCACCTCTCAACCTTCTCTCTTAAGAAAACAGCCTCAAATCCCTCAGCCTTTCATCACATACCAGGCAACATCCTCGTAAATCTTCTTTGCAAAGCTTCCACATCCTCCTCATAATGCGGTGACCAGAACTGTACACAACGCTCCAAGTGCGGCCGCACCAGAATTTTGTAAAGCTGTAGCATAACCTCGTGGTTCCGGAACTTGATCCCTCTCTTAATAAAAGCTAAAACACTGTATGCCTTCTTAACAGCCCTGTCAACCTGGGTGGCAATTTTAAAGGATCGGTGTACATGGATACATTCTCTGCTCATCTACACTACCAAGAATCTTACTATTAGCCCAGTACTTTGCATTCAGGTTACTCTGACCAAAGTGAATCACTCGCACTTGTCCGCATTAAACTCCATTTGCCACCTCTCAGCCCAGCTCTGCAGCTTATCTGTGTCTCTGTAACCTACAACATCCTTTGTTGCTATCCACAACTCCACTGACCTTAGTATCGACTGCAAGTTTACTAACCCACCCTTCTACGCCCTCATCCAGGTCGTTTATAAAAATGACAAACAGTAGTGGACCCAACACCAACCCTAGTAACTGGACTCCAGGATGAACATTTCCCATTAACCACCACCCTCTGTCATCTTTCAGCAAGCCAATTACTGATCCAAACTGCTACATCTCCCACAATCCCATTCCTCCGCATTTTGTACAATAGCCTAGTGTGGGGAACCTTATCGAACACCTTGCTGAAATCCATATACACCACATCAACCGGTTTACTCTAATCTACCTATTTGGTCACCTTCTCAAAGAACTCAATAAGGTTTGTGAGGCACGACCTATCCTTCACAAAACCATGCTGACTATCCCTAATCAAATTATTCTTTTCGAGATGATTATAACCTTTTCCAATACTTTACCAACAACTGAAGTAAGGCTTACTGGTCTATAATTACCAGAGTTGTCTCGACTCCCCTTCTTGAACAGGGGAACCACATTTGCTATCCTCCAGTCTTCTGGCACTATTCTTGTAGACAATGACAATTTAAAGATCGATGCCAAAGGCTTGGCAATCTCCTCCCTGGCTTCCCAGAGGATCCTAGGAAAATCCCATCCGGCCAAGGGGATTTATCTATTTTCACACTCTGCAGGATTTCTAATACCTTTTCCTTGTGAACCTCAATCCAACCTAATCTAGTAGCCTGTATCTCAGTACTCTCCTTGACAACATTGTCGTTTTCTAGTGTGAATACTGTCAAAAAATATTCATTTAGTGCTTCCCTTATCTCCTCTGACTCCACACACAACTTCCCACTACTATCCTTGATTGGCCCTAATCTTACTCTTGTCATTCCTTAAATGCCTATAGCAAGCCTTAGGGTTTACCCTGATCCTATCTGCCAACAGCTTCTCATGTCTCCTCCTGGCTCTTCTGAGCTCTCTCTTTAGATCTTTCCTGGCTACCTTGTAACCCTCAAGCGCCCTAACTGAGCCTTCACATCTCATCCTAACATAAGCCTTCTTCTTCCTCTTGATCAGATTCTACTTCCTTCGTAAACCACTGCTCCCGCTCTCCACAGCTTCCTCCCTGCCTGACAGGTACATACTTATCTAGGACACTCAGGAGCTTTTCCTTGAATAAGCTCCAAATTTCTAATGTGCCCATCCCCTGCAGTTTCCTTTCCCATCCTATGCTTCCTAAATCTTGCCTAATCACATTGTAATTGCCTTTCCCCCCAGCTGTAACTCTTGCCCAGTGGTATACTCCTATCCCTTTCTATCACTAAAGTAAACATAACAGAATTGTGATCGGTATCACCAACATGTTCACCTACTTCCAAGTCTAACACCTGGCCAGGCTCATTACCCAGTACCAAATCTAATGTGGCTTCGCCACTTGTTGGCCTGTCTACATACTGTGTCAGGAAGCCCTCCTGCACACACTGGACAAAAACTGACCCATCTATAGTACTCATACTGTAGTGTTCCCAGTCAATATTTGGAAATTTGAAGTCCCTCATGACACTACCCTGTCTCTCTCACTCCTATTGAGAATCATCTTTGCTATTCTTTCCTCTACATCTCTGGAATTATTTGGAGGTCTATAGAAAACTCCCAACAGGGTGACCTTTTCTGTTTCTAACCTCAGTCCATACTACCTCAGTTGATGAGTCCCCAAACATCCTTTCTGCAACTGTAATACTGTCCTTGACCAACAATACCACCCCATCCCCCTCTTTTACCATCTTCTCTGTTCTTACTGAAACATCTAAATCCTGGAACCTGCAACAACCATTCCTGTCCCTGCTCTAACCATGTCTCCGAAATGGCCACAACATCGAAATCCCAGGTACCAATCCATGCAGCAAGTTCACCCACCTTATTCCGGATGCTCCTGGCATTGAAGTAGACACACTTCAAACAAACTTCTTGCTTGCCGGTGCAATCTTGCGTCTCTGAAACTTGATTTCGGACCTCCCTACTCTCAACCTTTTCTATACTCGAACTACAATTTTGGTTTAAACCCCATAGCCTTAGCGAAATCCCCCCCCCCCCCCCAGGATATTGGTACCCCTCTGGTTCAGATGAAGACTATCCTGCTTGTAGAGTCCCACCTACCCCAGAAAGAGCCCCAATTATCCAAGAATCCAAAACCCTCCCTCCTGCACCATCCCTGTAGCCACATGTTCAACTCCTCTCTCTCTCTCGTTTCCCCCCCCTCTTATTCCTCGCCTCACTAGCACGTGGCATGGGCAACAAACCAGACACAACAACTCTGTTCGTCCTAGCTCTAAGCTTCCATCCTAGCTCCCTGAATTTCTGCCTTAAATCCCCATCTCTCTTCCTACCTATGTCGTTGGTGCCGATGTGGACCACGGCTTGGGGCTGCTCCCCCTTCCCCTTAAGGATCCCAAAAACACAATCAGAGACATCACGAATCCTGGCACCTGGGAGGCAACACACAACTGTGAGTCTCTCTCGTCTCCACAGAACCTCCTACGTGTCCCCTTAACTAAGGAGTCCCCAATGACTATTGCTCTGCTCCTCTTCCCCCCTTCCCTTCTGAGCAGCAGGGACAACCCTGTGCCAGACCCCTGTGCCCCACTGCTTTCCCCTGGTAAGTCGTCCCCCCCCCCCCCCCCCCCCCCCCTCCCAACAGTATCCCAAATGGTATACTTATTATTGAGGGGAATAGCCACAGGAGATCCCTGCACTGCCTGTCGGTTCCCTTTCTGTCCCCTGGCTGTAACCCATCTGCCTTTCTCTTGTACCTGAGGAGTGACTACCTCCCTGTAACTCCTCTCAATAACCTCCTCTGCCTCCCGAATGATCTGAAGTTCATCTACTTTTAGTTCATCCACTTTTAGTTCCCTAAAGTGGTTTTCGAGGAGCTGGAGTTAGGTGCACTTCCCGCAGATGTAGTCAGTAGGGACACTAGTGGTGACCGTACTCCCATATTCTGCAGGAGGAACATTCATCTGCCCTCACCACCATTCCCACTGTTCTAAATTCCCAAAGAGACTGTTGAAAAATAAGGAATAAAAAAAAACTCGTTACCTTACTAATCTGGCGCATAGAACCTTTTTTTTTTGGTTAGAGGAGTAGGATGGGTGGGAGACACTACCTGAGTAGTGTTTCGGGTACCGTAACCACACAAATATATGACTTCCTCCCTCGCACCTCTCAGCAGATGTTAGAATGCTAACAGAAGGGGAGGGGAAAATATGTTTGATAGTGACCTTAAGTTGAATGTGATGAAAATTTTGGAGGATAATCCTTTGAATATGGATTCTGGTAGGGTGTAAAATAAGGACAAGGGGGACCCAAAATGATGCTGGGAGATGGGAGGAACAGGTATGGGAAATGGTTCAGGCACTATGGAGGGCCTTGTAAATCTGTACATTGATCTAGATTTTTCCAGGTCTTATCCACAGCTCACTGATGAAAAAGATAACAGCACATTATGGACAGAAGCATCAGTATTTCTTGTTGATGGATGCCCCAAAATGCTCATAAGTATTCTCAGCAGCAGAACTTGTGCACATCTTCATAAGCACACATATACCCCCTTCAAAATAATATTTTTTTCTTCAACACCCATACTTCATTTTACCCTTGCGAAGATGGAGATTTCAGCATGTACTTATTTATTCAATATCACAAATTTCTGTCCCTAGATACAACCCAAATATTTGTTAGTGAGTTTTTGAGAAGATTTGTAGCTCAGGTTGAGGTTCTGGATGTAGGTTTGCTCAGAGCTGGAAGGTTTGTTTTCAGACGTTTTGTCATCATACTAGGTGACATCATCAGTGAGCCTCCCAATGAAACTTCATCCAGAGGCTCACTGAAGATGTTATCTAGTATGAAGGTGAAACATCTGAAAACGAACCTTCCAGCTCAGCGAGCAAACCTCTACCCAAATATTTATCTCATCACAATTTAAATTTGCTCATGAACCTAACATTGTTTTTTGATTTCTTCAAAGCTTTCTAGCACTTTGTTTTAATATACAGCAAATGAACGTGGTTCCCAATGTAATGTTCTTCTCATTTGTCAGTGAGCCTTCTGTTGCTCTCTACCCTGTTGTTAGTCATTCACACTTGACTTAAATCTGTTTTACCTGCTTTAATGTGAACCTCTAAATTGTATACAGTATCAGTATCTGAATTGATGTTTGCAAGTGTGCAAGATGGCTTGGCAAGTTGTTCTGCGCATTTTGTAGATGGTATCTACTGGAACCACAGTTCATTTATAATGAATGAAAAGAAATTTAAGATTGTGGAAAGGATGGCTACTTTGACTTGAATGGCTTCTGAGCCCAAGCCTGAAATAAGCAGTCTGGCATTCCTTTATGGGGTTGTCAACGAACTAACAAACTGTTGTTTCTTGTCTTTAAAAATCTTAAATTCTGGTGAAGTTTTTCTGAATTGTAACTTGTGTTTCACTGTTTTGGTGAAAAAGTTTCACTTTCAGAAAGCAGAAAGATAGGAAAGTGTTTCAAAGAACTGCTTCAGCAAGGCTCTACAAAGCTGCAGAAAGCTGGATAAGTTTCTGTGGCCCGCATGCGGAAGTAGAATCCAAAAGGGTTGGGACAACCCTGGTTAAACCCTCAGCGATTAATATGACGAACTCAGACCAAAAAAAAAATTGAAAGACAGCCAGAGTAGAAACAACAGAGATTGAGGGACATGCAGTCAGCAGGTCCTAAGCCAAGTGATAAATGTGGATGAGGGGACGATCACGTTGAGCTGGCTGAGTTAGAAGTTCTAGTAATCAGAAAGGTAACAAGATGAGGGTGAAGGAGATACCTCACCAGATTGATTGAAATGCGCGGTGCAAAGGATCAGTGGCCACACAGCAATCTGACAGCGGTAGTGTTACTCTGAGCTCCACAGAATCCTTTAACTAATTTAAATGTCCACCAATTCCACTGGAATTTAGACTTCTTCGGGTCATCTGACATTGGACTGCCTCAAATAAACAGATGTCAGTGCTTGATTTTTCAAAGGCAAATCAGAATTGAATATCTCTTTATTTACTTTTTATTAGAACAAACAAAAAAAAGTCGTTCATTTCTTACACCCCAGAGGAAATAGTTGTCACAAACGGAGTGAAAATCAATTTTAGTCACTATCTATAGTTGCATATTTAGTGACAGTTTTAAAAACACATTAATCAGGCAATCAAAATGGCTGATATAAACATGTAACGCGGTCTAACCTCTTCTAATGAATCATCTAATCTTGGACTGAGTACTCAATGCTGAGCCAGTACTTTTAAGCATTTCATTCATTTTTAATTTTGCTACTATTTCATATGTAATTCGCTAGCTACAGCCCTTAATTGGTGTGCAGAATGTCATACACTTCAGCAGTCATAGAGATGTACAGCACAGAAACAGACCCTTCGGTCCAACTAGTCTAAGCTGACCAAATATCCTAACCTAACCTAGTCCCATTTACCGACACTTGGCCTATATCCCTCTAAACCCTTCCTATTCATTTACCCATCCAGAAGCCTTTTAAATGTTGCAATTGTACCAGCCTCCACTACTTCCTCTGGCAGCTCATTCCATACACATTCCACCCTCTGCGTGAAAAAGTTGCCCCTTAGATCCCTTTTATATCTTTCCCCTCTCACCCTAAACCTATGCCCTCTAGTTCTGGACTGACCACCCCAGGGAAAATACTTTGTCTATTTATCCTATCCAATGCCCCTCATGATTTTATAAACCTCCATAAACCTCAGCCTTCGATGCTCGAGGGAAAACATCCCCAGCCTATTCAGCTTCTCCCTATAGCTCAAGTCTTCCAACCCTGGCAACATCCTTGTACATCTTTTCTGAACCCATTCAAATTTCACAATATTCTTCCGATAGAAAGGAGACCAGAATTCAAAGTTTGTGAGAACACCGAATGGAGAATTCACCACAAAGGTTTACAGGAAAGCCACACACACAGACCAAGTCCTGAACTGCGAAAGCAACCACCCAACACACACAAAACAAGTTGCATCAAGACACTATTCAAAAGGGCCACAACACACTGCAGCACACCAGAACTGCAAAAAAGGGAAGAAGAACACCTCTACAATGTATTCGCCAAAAACGGATACCCCTGCAGTTTCATCAATAAATGCCTAAGGGAAAGACAACAGAATGAGGACATGCCACAACCCAAAGGACTAGCCACGTTACCATACATCAAGAACATTCCTGAACTGACAGTCAGACTACTACGACCTCTAGGACTCATATCAGCACACGAACCAACAGCCACGCTCAGACAACAACTCACCAGGACAAAGGACCCGATACCCAGCATGAGCAAAACCAAAGTAGTGTAAAAAATCCCATGCAAGGACTGCACAAAACACTACATAGGACAAACAGGAAGACAGCTAATGATCCATATCCATGAACACCAACTAGCCACGAAATGACACGACCAGCTATCCTTAGTAGCCACACACGCAGATGACAAGCAACATGAGTTCGACTGGGACAACACTACTATTATAGGACAAGCCAAACAGAGAACAGCCAGGAAATTCCTAGAGGCATGGCACTCATCCACAGATTCTATCAACAAACACCGACCTGGACCCAATATACCGGCCACTGCAGTGGACAGCTGGAACGGACAACCGGAAGCGGCAGAGACAAACAACTATGAGTGCCAGAGGAAACATCACAGAAGCGCTTCACAGGAGGCTCCCAAGCACTGAGGATGTCACCTAGACAGGGGACGAAACTTCTGCAACACAAATTCCCAGCTCGGCGAACAGAACCACAACAAGGAGACCAGAATTGCATGCAATATTCCAAAAATGGCCAAACTAACATCTTGTAAAGCTGCAACATGACCTCCCAACTCCAATGCTCTTGCCAATAAAGGAAAGCATTCCAAATGCCTTCTTCACTATCCTATCTACCTGCGACTCTACTTTCAAGCAGCTATGAACCTGCACTCCAAGGTCTCTTTGTTCAGCAACACTCCCTATGACCTTACCATTAAGTATATAAGTCCTGCTCTGATTTGCTTTTCCAAAATGCAGCACTTCGCATTTACCTAAACTCCATCTGCCACTTCTCAGCCCATTGGCCCATCTGATCAAGATCCCATTGTAATCTGAGGTAACCTTCTTCATTGTCCACTATACCTACAATTTTGGTGTCATCTGCAAACTTACTAACTACACCTCCTATGTTCATATCCAAATCACTTATATAAATGACGAAAAGAAGTGGACCCAGCACCGATCCTTGTGAAACACTACTAGTCACAGGCCTCCAGTCTGAAAAACAACCCTCATCCACCACCCTATGTCTTCTACCTTCAAGCCAGTTCTGTATCCAAGTGGCTTGCTCTCCCTGTATTCCGTAAGGTCTAACCTTGCTAACCAGTTTCCCACGGGGAACCTTGTAGAACGCCTTACTGAAGTCCATATAGATCACATCCACTGCTCTGCCCTCATCAATCCTCTTAGTTACCTTTTCAAAAAAACCCAATCAAGTTTGTGAGACATGATTTCCCACGCACAGAGCCATGTTGACTTTCTCTAATCAATCTTTGCCTTTTCAAATATATGTAAATCCTGTCCAACAACTTGCCCACCACTGACGTCAGGCTCACTGGTCTATAGTTCCCTGGCTTGTCTTTACTACCTTTCTTAAATAATGGTACCACGTTAGCCAACTTCCAGTCTTCTGGCACCTCACCTGTAACTATCAATGATATAAATATCTTGGCAAGGGACCCAGCAATCACTTGCCTAGCTTTCCACAGAGTTCGAAAGTACACCTGATCAGGTTCTGAGGATTTATCCACCTTTATGCATTCCACACATCCAGCACTTCCTCCTCTGTAATATGGACATTTTTCAAGATGTCACCATTTATTTCCCCACATTCTATATCTTCCATATCCTTCTCAACGGTAAACACTGATGCAAAATACTTGTTTAGTATCTTCCCCCATCTCCTGCGGCTCCACACAAAGGCCACCTTGCTGATCTTTGAGGGGCCCAATTTGCTCCCTAGTTACTCTTTTGACCTTAATGTATTTGTAAAAACCCTTTGGATTATCCTTAACCTTACTTGCCAAAGCTATCTCATGTCCCCTTTTTGCCTCCTGATTTTCCTCTTAAGTATACTCCTACTGCCTTCATACTCTTCTAAGGATTCATTCAATCTTTGACATATGCTTCCTTCTTAACCAAACCCTCAATTTCTTTAGTCATTCAGCATTCCTTACACCTACCAGCCTTTCCTTTCACCCGAACAGGAATATACTTTCTCTGGATTCTCATTATCTCATTTCAGAAGGTTTCCCACTTTCCAGCCATCCTTAACCTGTGAACATCTACCCCCAATTAACTTTTGAAAGTTCTTGCCAAATACCATCAAAATTACCCTTCCTCCAATTTAGAACTTCAACTTTGAGATCTGGTTGATCATTTTCCATCACTACTTTAAAATTAATAGAATCCTGTTCTGGCTTAGAGGTTAGAAAGTTCTGTTCCGGTCATTTGTTTTCTTTTACAATTTGCTTTTGCTATCCAGTTTTTGCCTTTTGGCTTCCAATCTGTTTATTTAAGCTAGTTTGGATTTTTGTCAAATTTTATGCACTTCTGGTCATATTTTTGGCTTGTTTCGTTTCATCCAATCCTGGAAAGAAGGCTCCAATTTCTGTTAATGATTGCAACTTTTAAGCCAAATCTATTCTGATTGTTGTTCTGAACTTTAAATTCTGATTCACTGTTTTGATGAAATAATAGTTTTACTCACGGATGTATTTTTTAATATATAACAGACTAGACACTTTTCCTTTGTAGCCCAGAGCTAGGGGGGTTCTGGAGAAAGACTGACCTCTCAACTGCCTGTTCATTCAAAAGGCTGCGTTTGCTGATGTGCGCATGTGCATTTACTTGCGTTCGAGCGGAAGTGGCTCGTGAGGGAGGAGAGCGATGGGGTCCCGGAAACGGGCGGAACAGGGAAAAGCCCAGGACTGGGGGCGATGTGCCCATCTCTGTTAGGTTCAGTACTGGGGGTGTCTGATGGAGGAGAAGCAGCAGCAACCATTGACACAAAGACTTTCCTTGAACATACCCAACTCTCTCTGGTTCATACCCGAGGTTCAGTTTAAAGTCTTGTAGGAGGGAAGTTGTTTTCAATCTGATTATTCAGTGTTTCTTTTGGGAGACCTACAAACAAGAGTGTTGCCGAATAAGCATTGCGCCTTAGCACCTTTGACACTTTCAAATCATTGCTAACATTAAAATGTAGATCGATAGGGATGGTAACTGGCTAAATTGGATTTAACGTGTATTTGCTGACACCAGATACCTGAACAATTTTTGACGTTATTGAATAACTATTAGATATTGAATGTGTGGAGCTTGCACATTCTCCCCGTGTCAGGTGCTCTAGTCTCCTCCCACAATCCAAAGATGTGCAGGTTAAGTGCATTGGCGATGCTAAATAGTGACTAATACACCAAACACTATGGGCAGAGGAAAATGGGTCTGGGTGGGTTACTCTTTGGAAAGTCAGTGTGGACTTGTTGGGCCACATGTCCTGTTTCCACACTGTAGATAATCTAATCTTTTAAAAAGAAACACATCTTGGATAAATCGTCAGTACTACAGCCAGAATGTTTGCACTCGTAGCCTTTGCTGCATCCAGTCCCTTTAGATATCACTGAATTAGCCAACATTGGCATCTCAATACTAAAAATATTTGCAACATTTTCATGTCTTTTGTACAAATAAGTTGGGCTTTGTTATCAGGGGATGGTGCTGATACTAGCACTCTCTTCTACACTACAATTTGAACCAGGGTTAATTAGCACTTCCATAAAACAAGATGGATTGACATGTCACACCAAGAAGTTGCAGATTTTGATGGAATATTATTATTTGATGAGCAATCAGGGACAGGAGAATGCGACCCGCAGCAAGGTAGGTAGATGATCCTTAGACAAGGTAAAGGTCTGACAGGTTTGAAGTTCTTACTATATATGGATGAGAGTGGAGGCTACAGGGAGGATGAGCAACATGCTCATAGCACGCAAAACAGGGAGCTATTCAAAAGGTGCAGAGAAATGAGTAACGTAGTTGCAAACAGGGATAGTGTAGTTAGAGGAATAGACATTTCTTTGTGGTCATGGTCAAGAGTCCCAAAGGCTGTGTTGCCTCTCTGCTAGCCAGAGGTTAGAATATCCGAGCACGCTATCAAAGAACAAGTGGGAGGGGGAAGCTCCAGTTTTCATGGCCCAACAATATAGGAAGGAAGTGGGAAAGAGTTTCATCTTAGCCTCCAACTGCCTATGTCCCCTAAATTTAAAAGCAGTTTTAAAAAAATCTCAGGAGTACTGCCTGGTTTGGGAAGGGGGTGGTCAGGCTCAGTAGAGGTTATTAAAGTTTCCAGACCCTTTCCATACTCTCTACCCTAACTTCAGGCACAGTCAAAGGGGACACTGATGACAGGCAGGGGGGGGGGGGGGGCATGGTGTAAAATTGCAGGACTAATTTCATATAGTATATGCATTAATGTAAATGAGCTTATAGTGCAGATTGAAATTGAGAGGTATAACATTGTAGGTAGTCACATGTGGCTACAATGAAATCAGGACTAAGAACTAAACATCCAAAAGGATACATGTCCTATTGAAAGGACAGGAAGATGGGCAGGATGATTGTGGTTTCCTTGTGAGTAAGAAATGAAACTAAAGTGATAGGAAGTGATATACAGTTGAAAGGTTTAGAATATTTGGCTGGAGTCGAGGAATTGCAAAGGAAAAAGACAACCCTGATGGTAGTTATGTACAGGCCTCCTCGTAATTAGGAGCAGAAAAGAAAAATCAGGAGGTAGAAAAGCCATGTAAGAGAGGCACTAAGACACTAATCATCATGGGGGGCTTCAGTATGCAGGTGGACTGGAAAATCTTTTTCAGCAGATCTCTGGTATTCCACAAATTTTATTCCAATGAGATTTTATTTGGAACAGCTTGAGGTAGAGCCCACTAGAGAACAGAAAATTTTGGATTTGGTGAAAAAGAACAATACAACACAGGAACAGACCCTTTGACCCTCCAAAGTCTGCACCAATCTAGATCATCTATCTAAACCTGTTGCCTATTTTCTAAGGAACTGTATCCCTCTGCTCCCTGCCCATTCGTGTATTTGTCTCAATACATCTTAAATGACACTAGTGTGCCTGCCTCTACCCAACTTCACTAACAACATGTTCCAGGCACCCACCACTCTCTGTGTAAAGAACTTCCACGCATCTCCCTTAAAAACATTTCCCCTCTCACCTTGAACTCGTGACTCCTAATAATTGAGTCCCCCACTCTGGAAAAAAGCATCTGGCTATCCATCTGGTTTATACCGCTCACGATTTTGTAGACCTTAGTCAAGTTCACCCCTCAACCTCAGTCTTTCTAATGAAATAATCCTAATTTATTCAACCTCTCCACAGCTAGCACCCTCCATACCAGGCAACATCCTGGTGAACCTCCTCTGCACCCTCTCCAAAGCATCCACATCCTTTAGATAATGTGACCAAAACTGTACGCAGTATTCCAAATGTGGCCAAACCAAAATCTTATACAATTGTTAGATGACCTGCCAACCCTGTCCGATAAAGTAAAGCATTGCCTTCTTGACTACTATTGACCTGCGTTGCCACTTTCAGGGTGCAATGGACCTGAACATCCAGACCGCTCTGTACATCAATTTTCACCAGAGCTTTTCCATTTACCATATAGTTCACTCTTGAATTGGATCTTCCAAAATGCATTTGCCTGGATTGAACTCGATCTGTCATCTCTCTATATTTTGCTGCATTTGGACAGTCTCCTTCACTATCTGCTACTCCACCAATCTTCGTGTCATCTGCAAACTTGCTAACCAGATCACCTATACCTTTCTCCAGATCACGTGCAACTGCAGTTGTTTACACAAGTCTTTTAATTAGGGAATCTCAAATTATTTAATTGTTACAACACTAATAGTTTTAGTTAAGATTCATCAGATAATCATAGATAGATTCTGAAGTTTTGGATTCACTGATCCCTGAAAGCCTTAGAGGAAAAAAGATTTAAATAAAAACTATAAGAGCAAACCAGTTTCAGACAGTGAAGGCTACCCCCATGTCATTACAGGGACAGAGTCTGGGAAATAACAGGAAATACATTGAAATTGCTAAATGCAGCAGTACTTCCTTTGGGTTAAGGACTAACAGTTGCTGTTGTGTACACAACAGCAAGTGAATTACTGAGGCAAGCTTGAACCGAATAGGATTCTGAACCAGAGATCCAGTTCTGAAGGGATAACTCAGTGCTGCTGACCAATAGTAAGCAAATTGGGAAGGGTTTGGGGGAGGGGGGACAAATGGGGGTGGATGTTTTGTGCATTCAGTTAAAACTGTATACGTTAAGATATTCCTAAACAGTGTGCACTTTACTGTAGAGAAATGAAGTTGCACTGAAAATAAAGCTGCAATAAAAGATTACCTGACACTACTCCACAACTCAAGTCCTTACTGGGAAATAAGATCCAACACCGTCCCCCCCATCACATACCAGATCTTCACCAGGTAACACGTGAATGATCCATTTCAAGGAGCAAAACAGAGAGAGGGGTCTGCAAACTGATGCACTTGATTCCTCAAAATGATGATTTAGCTACAGATGCTGGAAATCAGAAATAAAATTAAAAACTGCTGGAAAAACTCAGGCCAGGCAGTATCAGTTGCGAGAAATTAATTCACGTTTTGGGTCAGTGACCGTTCTTCAGATGATTTTATACTGTCTTTTTCACTGATGAAGATGTCATTTACTCAAATGTCTTTCTACAGTAAGATGGCCAAGGAGGATAAATTAGAGTAAGACCAATTACAGATACAAATGAGATCAAACCACCAATACTTGTTTGCAACTACATGCAAATTACTTTGTTTAAAATCAAGGAAAAAACAACAAGCAAATCTAGTTATATTATTTTTAATGGTAAATACAAATAGGAAAATACAATTTGACTTAAATGAAAATCACAATCAAAATGAAATCATAACTGAATAATTTGAAGTCTTTCATAGTAACAAAGGTTACCAATTTTATGCTAAATTTTTCAGTTTTTATAAAATTCCTAAAAACAATGTAAAGAAAGCAAGCACAAATGCGCAGAGTTTTGAACTATATTTATTTGTACAAAGCACATTTGGTAAACAACTTAGCGCTAGTCTTTCATTATACCAATACCACAAGATATTGATACATTTATAAGATACATGTTCTTTTAAAACTAATTATCCAATTTAACACTTTCATATCATTACATCCCTATTCATTTCTTCATGCTTCCATTTTTGTTAGCTTAGAGGAAAGATTTGAATAACTTGTGAAATGTTAATTTCATACAATCTTCAAAAGGTTAAAACTTCTCACACTTAACCAGTGATGTCTAAGACTTGAAAGGAATTGCAAACCTTACAAAATCACCAGTCACAAGCAAGATGATAAATCAGTCACAAGAAAGAAGTGTCATGTGACTCTGGTTGAGAGCACGTTACTCTGTTCCACGAGTGAGGTAGCCTTCAGACAGTTCTCACTTGGATAGTCCTACTTTGACTTTAAACATGGTTATACAAGCATTAAAAAGAAGTAGGATTTTTTTTTAAGGAAAACTTATTTGTGGGATTATATACAATGCATTAATTAAATTGGAACAATTCTGTTCACCAAAATGCTGGTGCTTCAATGAACAGTATTCCAATTATTTTTGGGAGTATTATATTAGTTTCTTTTAAAAGCTTTTGTACAAAAAATACTCACTGTGTAGATTATGAATTCTGAGTGACAGTTTTGCATCAACCACAGCCTAGCTTTTTTTCTTGACACAATGAAAAAAATCTCTTTTCATATGGAAAAAGTGGGGAATCATTATTGTATTCAACAAGACTGACTAGCCATTTTTGGTCACCTGTCTTCTCGCCCAAAGAGGGAGTGAACTCAGCCATGGCTAAACAATGCAGTACTACACTACAGCCAAACAAACCTCAAAGTCTTTACTGGAAGTTCCATGCAATTCCAGTTGAAGCAATGGAATATTTCTAATATCCCAGATGAATATTACCACTTTGAAACCTTGCTTATAACTGTGTACGCACAATGTTTATACAATAATTTTTCAATTAATTTCAAAAGCCAATACTTTCCTTTTAGAATCATGTAATGCTAATTAAAACAAGATTCAACTCAACTTGAAACTGCAGAACACTAACTTTTACCATTCTGAACCACCAGAGTGTCAACATAAATGTTACATCCTGCACTCTGTAGGTTACTCTTTTGGAACCTAGCTTCTCTTTTTGCCAACACTTGTAAAACTAAATGTAGCATTAATAAAATAGTGTTTTTGTTTTAAATATTAAGACACTGAATTAGTACCCAAAAATAGGGGTACAAATAAATATCAAAATAGTAAAAGCATACCAATCCTAGAAAAAAAATTGAGGCAATTTGGCTTTTTTTAGTCTTTAATTGGTATGCATACTGATACTTTGTCTTCTCATTTAGCCAATTACTTGAAGGTGAATTACAGCAAAATGCCTTTTTTTAAGCAACCAAATTGTTTAATCATTGATATAATGTATATACACTTCCATGAAAAGGTTAAAGTTTTAAATGGATGATTTTGCAAAGAGAACATTTCAAACTGAAGGTCAGGAATTTAATAAAGGGATTTTTCCAAATCAAAGAAATGCTGTATCGTCTATTTCTGCAAGACTTCCCATTCTTCCACTTAGGAATGTTCCAGAGTTTCTCCAAATGATACCTTTGTATCACCAAAAGGAAGAACGAAATCAATTTCCTGGATGGATTAAAATCAGAGTACACAGCACCCAACATTTTCTTTAGTCCCACAATAACAAGCAGTCAAATCAAAGTTCAGGGAACCGGCTGGGGTCTTCAGTATAGTCACTCGGAATATTGAAGATAGAGTCGTTAAACCCGTCATATCGGAATTCCTGAAATGTCACAGTGGCAGTGATGGTTGGAAACACAGGTATGTCTAAAGAATAGGAAACAATATAATTAATGCAGGTCAAACATCATACACAAGGAGATGCTAATTGCTGTAAAACACTCCAGATTGGGTTTTGAGATTGTTCCTCCCTTCTAGTAGAATATTTGATTAGTATTTTGAAGGCAAATTTACTGTATCACTATATTGTATACAAATCAATCATTTTATATTAATTGATCTATAGGGAGAAGTTGAATAAGTTTTCCCTGAAGCGTCAGAGGCTGAGGGGTGTTTTTATGGAGGTTCATAAAATCATGAGGGGCATGGATATGATAAATAGACAAAGTCTTTTTCCTGGGGTGGGGGAGTCCAGAACTAGAGGGCATAGGTTTAGGGTGAGAGGGGAAAGATATGAGACACCCCTAACAGGAAACCTTTTCACATACAGGGTGGTACAGGTATGGAATGAGCTGGTATACAAATAGGAAGGGTTTGGAGGGATATGGGCCAGGTGTTGCTGGTGGGACTAGATTGGGTTGGGATATCTGGTCGGCATGGACGAGTTGGACTGAAGGGTCTGTTTCCATGCTGTACATCTCACTGACTCTATGCCTTTCAAAATTAGCATTTTATCAATGCAGAGAACAAAGTATGGATTTTTAAAAAAAGTGGATAAAAAAATTACAATAAGTTACTATTTATTGTCATACAGCACAGAAACCGATCCTGTGGCCTAATTCATCCACACTGACGAGATATCCTAATCCTAGTCCCATTTGCCAGCATTTAGCCCAAATCCCTCTAAGCCCTTCCAATCATGTATCCATTGAGGTGCCTTTTAAAATGCTGGATTGTACCTGCCTCCATCACCTCCTCTGGCAGCTCGTTCCATGGAAGCACCAACCTCTCAAGCTACCTCTTGGATTTAAATGGGACCATTCTCCTCCCAGTTAAACCTACATTCTCTTGTTTTGGATTGTCCTATCCTGGGAAAAAGACTGGCTATTCACTCTATGCCCCTCATGATTTTATAAACCTCTAAGATTTTATAAACCTCAGCCTCCAATACTTCAGGGAGAATAGCCTGTCAATTCAGCCTCTCCCTACAGCTCAAACCTGCCAACCCTGATGACACCTTCGCAAATTTTTTTCTGAACGCTTTCAAGTTCCACATCTTTCCTATTGCAGAAAGGCCAGAATTGAGCATACTAGTCCAGAAGTGGCCTAACCAATGTCCTGCACAGCTGCAACATGACGTTCCAAGTCCTATGCTCAGTGCACTGTTTGATAAAGGCAAGTGGGCAAACTCCCCCTTCAATATCCTGTCTAGCTGCCACTATAAAGGTCACCCCTCAGCCTCTGACACTCCAGGGAAAAAGCCAGAGCTTATTCGACCTCTTCCTATAGCTCAAACCCTCCAATGCTGGCAACATCCTTGTAAGAGTTGACAAGGGGAAGCCAGTTGATGCGGTATATTTGGACCTCCAGAAAGCATTTGACAAAGTCCCGCGTGAGATTAGGGGAAGTGTATGGAGATGAACAGAAAATTGGTTGGTAGAAAAGAAACAGAGTAGGAATTAATGGGTCCTTTTTAAATTGGCAGACAGTAACCAGTGGCGTGCCACAGGGATCAGTACTAGCCCCCAGCTATTCACAAAATGATTTGGATGAGGGAAAAAAAAAATGTAACATCTCAAAAGTTTGCAAATGATATGAAGTTGGGTGGGAGGGTGAACTGTGACAAAGGTGTAGAGATGTTTCAGCATGATCTGGACTGGTTGGGTGAGTGGGCAAAATCAATGGCAGATGCAGTATAATTTGGATAAATGTGAAGTTATTCATTTTGGAAGCAAAAACAAGAAGGTAGATTACTACCTGAATGGCTGTAAATCAGGAGAAGGGAGGGACTGTGCAGTAGGACCTGTGTGTCCTTGTGCACCAATTGTTGAAGGTAGGTATGTAGGTGCAGCAGGTGGTCAAGAGGAAAATAGCATGTCGGTTTTCATTGCAAGAGGTTTTGAATACAGGATCAGGGATATGTGGTTGCAGCTATACAGAGCCTTGGTAAGGCCACACCCAGAACATTAGTGTGCAGTTTTGGTCTCCTTTTCTGATGAAGGACACTCTTGCTCTCAAAAGGAGTGCAGTGAAGGTTTATCAGGCTGATTCTGGGGATGGTGGGACTGACATATGAAGAGAGATTGACGAGGTTAGGATTGTTTTCGATGGAGTTCAGACAAGTGAGGGAGGTATTATACAGACTTATAAAATTCTAACAGGACTAGACAGGTAGATGCAGGGAGGATGTTCCCAATTGTGGGGGTGTCCAGAACTAGAGGTCACAGTCTGATGATTCACAGCAGACCATTTAGGAATGAGATAAGGAGACATTTCTTCACCCAAAGAGTGATGAGCCTGTGGAATTCATTGAATGTACTCAAGAGGCAGCTAAATATAGCACTTGGAGCAAATGGGACCAGAGGTTATGGAGAAAACAGAATTAGATTATGGAGTTGGACAATCAACTACGATGGTGATGAATCGTTGAGTAGGCTTGAAGGGTTGAATGGCCTCTGCCTGCTCCCATCTATGTTTCTATGCAAATATTCTCAATGCTTTCAAGGTCAACAAATCTTTCCTATAGCACACAACTAGCTGGATAGAATGATTTTTGACTAGAGGAGGAGGACCAAAACCACAATTTTTGATTTAAAAGGCTGCTTCAGGACTGACTGGATCCTTTTCCTACCAATTCTCTAGTGTCAAACTTAGCCACCCAGGCATATTATAGGAAACAGTCCTCCTTCAAGAATGTAATTTGGATTGATAAACATTTAAGTCCCTTTAACAGAGGAGCTGACAACCTTCTGTTGCCTGAACCTCACTGCCAACCAAATTACAGGTTCCCCCAACTTTTCTTGCTCATGTTGACAGATGTTGCCAATATCCTCCCCTTTGGCATTTTTCCAACCTTCCAGTCTGCCATCACCGCCACCACCTGTCACCACAAATTACCACCTCATCTCCAATCTCAATTTTCTGTTCAAAATCCTTGAACATGCTGTTACCCTCCATTTTTCACAAATTTCATGGGTGGAATTTTCCCAATCCATGAATGATATGGGCAACAGCAAGACAGTTGGGAAAATATGATAAGGCTGGAAAAATGAGATTCAACACTGATGGGAAAATCTCACTTTTATTTTTTCCTCAATGTTTGATTGAGAAGCTGGTTACAAGTTATCAGCAAGAGGCCTTTAACCATGTAAATAGATCTTCTCAACGCATGCAACAGTTCCTGATATGAAGGTCAGAGCAGGTCCCTGGCTGCTTCAGCTCAGTGCTTGCTCCTACAAGCCTTCTGCCTGGCCAGCTGTCCCGAGCATCTCAGGGCTCATGGGCAGTGACTGCCTGCACCATACCTCCCCAGCCAGAGGGCAGCATTGGACATGCACCAGCCTCAACTTATCACCATGGCACATTTTGTACAAACTTTGAACACAGCTCTTCAATGCAGCATACTGAAATGCACTGACACCCTATCTTGAAATTGTGCTGTCAGGCCGATCGCTGTGTAGGGACAGGCACCATTCATCAGGGCATGATGCACCTCAGCTCTTCATGTTTTTTTTTAAAATGCTCTCACTTTGTGCCTACTTGAAATGCCAATAGCATCCCCTGTTGTTATCTTTTTGCTGCCTCAGAGCATACAGGCTCACAGTAGTTCAGTCTTGCCTTGTCTTTTAGTGCAGACACAAAGCCAGGCAGCTTGTCATCACTCAACAGTGATCAAAGGGGTTATATTGCTGTACAGAACTGATTTACATCAAAGTCACATCAAAGCACATGCCAGCATCTAACACAGCAACACATTTTCTATGTTTCAACCAATCAGACAATAAGGTCTCAAGGCAGTGGTCCTTGTCAAGGGAGACTGTTGCCAAAGTCCGTTAATGGCAGCACCTGATTCCACTGCAGGAAAGAGTCTACGGACAGTTGGCAGCTTGAGCTGGTCAGAGGTCCTGTAACACTAGTGTTGGAAGCAGACCACTATTAGTCCCGCAGATCCAGTGCAACCAATCTAAGGATTAGCAGCAAGTTGGTCAGGGATGTGCACAGATACTAATCAGGGTCTGGTCACTCAACAATCTGTGCTGCCTTTCTAAGGGTCATGAGTGTAGGCTATGGGTAATCCTGGGACCCTACCCCCTGAAAATCAACAGGGATGGTTATCAGGGGTGACAACTGTAGTAGAGAGATTTGGGGACATCACAGTTGTGGAGACTGGAGATGGCACGCTGGGATGCAGAGGGGATAACTAAGTATACAAAAAAAAAGGGTGGGAGATGATTGTGCATGGGGTTGGGGTTGTCCTTTGACAACTCTAGCTGTTGGAGGAGGGTGGGCTGTGCATGTGCAGCATTATGGTTAGCATATAAAATTAAGCTGCAAGGCCAGGGCTCAGGGGTTAACCTTGGGAAATCAATATACCCATAAATTAAAACATGTTGGATGGGGACATGCAGGCACTCAGAACTGGAGGAGGATAACTGAATGTAACAAAGAAATGCAGCATCCAACCATGTAGGTTATAAATCCTGGTCACAAGTAATCTTGACCATGACACTGGTCAGTATAAGTGATCACTGTCATCTCTGAGGCAGAAATAGTCACAGGTGATTTGGACTTCTAGAAGGCATTTGTTAAGATGCCGCACAAAAAGGTTAATTCACAAAGTTGGTCCCTATGGGATTATGGGTGATTTATTAGCTTGGATAGATGATTGTCTTCTGCAAGTCTGTCAGTCAGGACAATTTTTGTTTTAAACTGGAAAGCAAGATGTAACTAGTGGTGTACCTCAGGGTTTGGTCCTTGGTCCCCAGCTATTTATAATCACCATTAACAACTTGGATACAGGAATAGGAGACCCTATAACTAAATTTGCAGACAATGCAAAAATAGTTAAGATGGTAAATTGCAATGGGGAAATAAGACCCTTACAAATGGATATAGATACAATAGGAGTGTGGGCCAAAATGTGGCAGAGTTTAAATGTTGCTAAATGCAAGGACATGCATTTGGGTTAAAAAAAATGGCAAGGTGACTTATTATCTTAATGGGGAGAGAATTTGGGGCGTTCCGGAGCAGAGGGATCTCAGTGTACTCATTCATGTGTGACAAAACTAGCATGATGAGGACCGGGGGGGGGGTGGGGTACAGCAGATAATCAAGAAAGCAAATAGAAAAGTTGGCTTTTATAGCTAAAGGAATGCAATATAAAGAGGAGGAAGTATTGTTGCAACTATACAGGACATTAGGCGAGGTCTCACCGAGTATTTTGCAGAGTTTTGGTCCCCTTATTTGAGGAAAGATGTAGTGGCATTGGAGGCAGTTCAGAGTAAGTTCATTAGATTGTTCCCAGAGAGGAGGGGTTTGTCATATGAAGACAGATTGAACAGTTTAGGCCTATACTCTCTGGAATTAAGAATGAGGGGAGATCAAATAGAGGTATTCAAGATGATAAAAGGTGCGGATAAAATAAAATGTGGAGCAGATGCTTTCTCTTGTAGGGTATTCTAGGATGAGAGGTCATAGTCTTAGGATAAAGGGTAGCAAATTTAAAACAGTTGAGAGAAATTACTTCTCCCAAAGGATTGTAAATCTGTGGAATTTGTTACCCCGAAGTGTGGTGGTTGCTAGAACAGTGAGTAAATTTCAGGAAGAGTTATAGATTTTTAATTGGTAATGGCTTGAAGGGATATGGAGAGAAGGCAGGCAAGTGGGCGTGAGCAGCATATCAGCCATGATCGAATGGCGGCTCAGACTCGATGGGCTGAATGGCCTAATTCTGCTCTTATCTTATGAACTTATGATCCGAAAAGTGGCACCTACAGGCCACAACTCAAAAACAATCTAAGATCTCAGATTGCACAAGGGCATGGCGTTGAACTATAAGTATATGCTACATAATGATGACTCCCAAATGATGCAAGGTGAAAAGGACAAGATTGCAGTCGTCCCGCTGCACTTAGAATCTCATCTAATGTATGTCATAATGTGCTGCATACATCAAAACAAGGTCTCAATGTCAAAGGCCTTTGTCTGACTGGACAGAGGACAATGCTAAATGGTTATCAGAGAGGCAAATGCTGACTGCTCCCAACACTAAAGACTGTTCAGTTTCTAATATTCCCCACACAAACTCATCAGAATCACTACCAACAGATTAAGCCACGGGAGAAAGGAGGAGGAGGAACAGATGTGCCAGCAAGCCCAGGATAAGCACCAATCCTCCCTCAAAACTGCAGACTGGACACATGTTGAGTTGAAAACACCATATCATAAAGTTGACTTCAACATAAAAACCTCCTATTCCACCAATGCTCATATTATTTGCAATCAATACTAGGCATCCCATGATTATTGGCACTATATGTTAGAAGTCTGCAGCAAGTACCCCCTGGGAGGTGCCATAATGCCTATATAATCCCTGACCTCAAGTTCACCTAGACCATCTCTGACAATTCCCTCCACTTCCTGGACCTCTCAATCCCAATATCCAATGATCGACACAACATGAACATTTACTTCAATCCGAAAACTCCTGCAGCTACCTGGACTACTGCACCTCCTATTCCTGTAAAAAACACTATCCCTTACTGCCAATTCCGCACTTCTGCTGTATCTGCTCCCAGAAGGAGCATTCCACTCCAGGACATCCCAGATGGCCTCCTATTTCAAGGACTGCAGTTTCCCCTACCACATGTCAATACTGCCCCCTCCAGCAAATCTCCATTTCTTGCACCTCTACCCTTGAACCCCAACCTTCTAACTGCAATAAAGAATGGAACCCACCCCCGGTCCTCATTCTACCCCACCAATCTCTGCATACAGCATATCATCCTCTGCCATCTACAGTCAGACCCCAGAGAGGTATTTCCCTCCCAACCTCTATTAACATTCTGCAGAGACCATTCCATCTGCGACTCCCTCATTAGGTTCACACCCAACCCCCCACCAAACCACTGTCTGCTCCCAGCATCTTCCCTTGCACTGTAACAGGGGTAAAACCTGCACCCACATATTTCACCCCCCCCTCACTTTCATCCAAGGCCTCAAAGGATCCTTCCACATCTGGTAGAGATTTTCCTGCACATCCAAGTACCTCATCTACTGTGTCCGATGCTCTCTATGTGGTCTCCTCTACATTGGGGAGGCAGGACACCAATTTGGAAAATGTTTCAGAGAACATCTGTAACACACACCAAAACAACCCCACCGCTTGGTGGCTGGTCATTTCAATTTCCCCTTCTACTCTGCCAAGGGCAAGCAAGTCCTGGGCTTCTCCATCACCAAATCCAAGCCACCGGATGCCTGGGGGAAAAATGCTGCATCTTCCACCTTGGAACCCTCCAACCACATGGCATCAATGTTGATTTCATCAGTTTCCTCATCTCCCCTCCCCCCAATCTCACCCTAGATCCAACCTTCCAACTCGACATTGCCCTCAAATTGTCCTATCTTCCTCCCCACTCCACCCTATCACCATCTTCAGCCATCTGCTTCTACCTATCGCCTTCCCAGCTACCTTTCCTCCAGCCCCTCCACATTCCTGATTGAGAGCTTATGCCCAAAACATCGATTCTCCTGCTCCTCAGATGCTGCCTGACCTGCTGTCTTTTCCTGCACAATTTTTGACGCTGATCTCCAGCATCTGCAGTCCTCACATTCTCCATAATACCTACATACTTGAGAACTTTCATCTTCCTGCTTCTGTTCAAGTGCCAGAAGCCTACTAAGTATGGTTAATGGAGACATAGCTATCTACTGCAACTATGGTCAAAGCATACATACAATACAGTCCATCACAGAAAATAAGCATGCTGAAGATTAAGTGCCAATGCTTGGATTGATGCAAGCAAGGTGGTGGTGATGGCCTTAACAGTACATTTCAGGCAGTGTGCTGCATAATCTTTGAATGCTGTATATTGGAGGTGATGGATGTTGAGGAGTTGGGAAAGCAGCTGGATGGGTACATGAAGTGCAAGAGTTGAGAGGGATATGGGCCAAGTGCTGGCAAATGGGATTGGATTTGTTTAGGATATCTGGTTGACATGGACTAGTTGGACCAAAGGGTCTGTTTCTGTACTATATATCCCTATGACGGTGAGGATATTGTGCAGGAGGAGCGTCATTTTCAACACAGTGTTGGGTGCAACAAGCCAGATAGAATCTGGTGTCAGCTAAGTCCTAACAGGTGCATGGTTGGTGAAGTGTTCATTTATTGCCTGTATATTAGTAATTCCTCTAAAGCCCATTTATTCCCAAAAACAAACATGCCTTTTTGTTTCTTCACTTTTGCTGTTGTTTAACACAAGTTAATGCTTTCAACTATATAAAGCCTTTCCAGCAGGTGATGCTCCCACATTGAATAATACCAAGCTCTTATGCTACGCTGGGCATTAAGGAAATGCTGCTCTTCCCATCAACAGAGTCTAACATAGGAAAGGAGATGCATCCATGCCAAGGACCATTCTAGTGAAATTCCTCTGAACTGTTTCCAATTAAGCATCATTTATAAATAAGGGAATCAAAACTACCCACAGTATTCTAGACTCATTAGCACCTTGTGGTCTCACCAGCACCTTGTACAGTTGCAGTAAACCTTCCCTACTCTTTTACTCCAATCCCCTTGAAACAAGGGCCAACATTCCAGTAGGCCTCTTGATTATCTGCTGCACCTGTGTAATAATTTTCTGTGCTTTGTGCACAAGACCCTCCAATCCCTTTGTTCTGCACCTTTCAGCAGCTTTTCTCAATTTAAAGAACTGTTTTGTTCTTCCTTCTAAAACGAACAACTTCATATTTTCCCACATTATACCCCATTTGTCAATTTTTTGCCAACCTTGGTTAAGTGTACTGTATCCCCCTTGTAAATGTGGATACAGTTCAGTAGTCCTCCTGTACTGCAGGGGATATGTTCCAAGACCTACCACAGAAGCCCAAAACCATGGATAGGAGTGAACCCATTTATTTAAATAGGAAATTTACCTTCCTGGCAGCCCCCCGGTCCTGAAAGATTCCCCTATAATATGTTTGGGTTGTGGTAAACCATGGGTAACAGGCCGCAGAAAAAGATCCCATAGATTTGAGGGGGGTGGGCGGGGTCACCCTGGACATTTGTTTCCTTCCTCCAAATCATTAATGCATATTGTAAATAGTGGTGTTCCCAGCAACCCCACTGGCTACAAGTCACAAACTTCAAAAATAACCCCATACATCCCCACCCATTAGCCAATTCTCTACCCACACTAATATACTACGTCCAATGCTATGAGCACCTATTATAAAATTTAACCTTTTGTAAAAGTATCTTGTTGATGCTAGAGATTATTTTCAATGAGCCTGTTCACACCTTCCTTTATTACATCTTATCAACATATGGTCCACTTCAGTTCACTGCACAAAGCATGTTATTTTGCAGTGGTAAATATACAAAATAAGGATTCCTTCTTACAATTCCTGAGATGTTTGACAAAAGTAAAAAAGTGAAATTCAGGGTCAAGTAATGTTTAAGAGTGACTGCTGAAACATGATCAGATTTTGAATTCCCTCAAGACATCCTTTGTATAAAAGGGTCTCCACTACAATTCTAATCAATTCATGGATCACAGTAGCAGAAAATTAGTAATGTCAGGGTTAATATCTAAATGTATAATTTCAAAGAAACTTGCCATTACGTGGCAGTGTCTGACACTACAGCAATATTAAATAGATGTAGCAACTCAAACTCCATATAGCATTGTGGACCATTAGAAGCAGAGTTCTATTCCACTACAACTGAGAAGCACACGGTTTTCCACTTCACCATTATCTTATTAATTACCTAGTTTAACAGGAAATCCTGGTGGAAGCTTCATCTGAACAAATTCTCTGAGTTTATTAAAGTGCTTGAAGGGTGCTACGACCTCTAAAACATTCAGTAACCTATTAGTAAGGGAACACAGAAAAATAAAATGTTAGAAAGCCAGAATAAACTGTCACAATTAGTCAAGAAAATATAAAAACTTTTCAATTGATTGCTTGTGATTGTTGCACTAGGTTTAATATTAGCGCAATAACACTTGTAATTTAAATCAAAGAATGAGGCCCTACTCATTGAGAAAAACTGATTAGATCTTCATTTCAGTTCAAATACAACTGTTACGCACAGCACCTTTTAATATAATAAAGCACTTCAAAGTACACTTCATAAGAATGTACCACTAGACGATGTAAGAAAGATGTAGGTTTGCTTGCAGAGCTGGAAGGTTACTTTTCAGACGTTTTGTCACCATACTAAATAACATCAGTGAGCCTCAGGATGAAGCTCTGGTGGCATGGTCTGTGGCGATGTCACTGCCTGCTGTGATGTCATTTCCTGTTCTTTTTTCCTCAAGGACTGGTACGTGTGGTCCAAGTCAATATGTTTGTTGGTAGAGCGCTGGCTGGAATGCCATGCTTCTAAACATTCTTGTGCATGTCTGTTTGGCTTGTCCTGGAATGGATGTGTTGTCCTTCCTCATCTGTATGTAAGGATACTAGTGAGAGTGGGTCATGTCTTTTTGTGGCCAGTTGATGTTCAAGTATTCTGGTGGCTAGTTTTCTGCCCGCTTGTCCAATGTAGTGTTTGTTACAGTTCTTACAAAGTTCATTTACAAAATATTTTGCAAGAACTGTAACACACACAACATTGGACAAACGGGCAGAAAACTAGTCACCAGGCTACATGAACATCAACAAATCACAAAAAGACATGACCCAATCTCACTAGCATCCTTATATACAGATGAGGAACGACACCACTTTGACTGAGACAACACATCCATTCTAGGACAAGGGAAACAGAGACACGCACGATAATGCCTAGAAGCATGGCATTCCAACAGGAACTCTAAATGAATAATCCCATTTACCAGCCCTTGAGAGAGAGAGAAAAAAAAAGAACAGGAAATGACATCACCACAGACAGAGACATTGCCGACCCAAGGAAACCTAAACAAATAGAAAGCAGGCAATGCCACCAATGCTTCATCTGGAGACTAACTAATGTTAGATAGTATGGTGATGAGACGTCTGAAAATGAACCTTCCAGCTCAGCCAGGAAACCTACATCCAAACCTCAACCTGAGCTACAAATCTTCTCAAAACTCACTGGGTGATATTGAGCCACAAAGAATTGCTAGTTCAGATATCAAAACTTGGTCAAAGTAGTAGGTTTTTAAAAGGAGTGCCTCAAAAGGTAAGTGACTAACAGAAGTATATGAAGGGAATTTCAGAACTTGGGCCTTAACAACTAAAATGTGCAGACAGGAAGTGGTAGGACTGATTAAATTCTATCCTCTTGAAGTTTCCCGAATTTGATGAAAGTTATCCTGGAGCCAATAATGCAAGGGCGAGTGAAGGAAGAGGAGAAGCCATGGAGACTTTGGAAAACAAGGACAAGAATTTTAAAACTAAGACTTTGCCTGGCCAGGAATCAAATGCAGATTAATGTATAGGAGAAAAAGTTGAAAGACATCTGGTGCCAGTGAATACAGTGCAGTAGCAGGAACAGAAGCCATGATCAGTGACTTTCTTGGCATAAACAAACTGAGGTTTTATAATAAAAATATTTCTATATTAGGAGAGGGTAAGCAAAGATATTTTTAAAATATCTTTAGATATCAATTATGCAAGTTAACTTCCCTTTCATTAGAAGATAACATTTCAAACAAATAATTCAATTTGAACACTGAGGAAAACTAATAAGCAAAACTGACTGACTGGAGTTTGCATCAAATGCTAACCTACCTTTTACCATTTAGGATTCAGTTTGTACACCAAAAGAATTGGGTGTTGTGTATTTGCAGCACATCTACAAGAAAATGATGGTATGTCATACAAAGCTACTTACGAGTCAATGCCCAGAGGAAACTCCTGGCTCATGGCAATCGTGGCTTTGAATGTTTTTTTGCTCTCTTTGCAGACCAATTCTCTTCCTAGATGAGGAGCCCTAAAATGGAAATGTGGAGTTAGATTAGTGAACAGGTGAAATAATTGCATACACGATGTAGAAGAGGAAGTAAGATTTATTATATACAAAAAAAAGCATTCACATTAATCAAGACAATTAGTACAGCAAACCAAGGAATGCTCCCCATCACACACAATTTAATATCAAAGAGCCACTGAGCAATATTTTGAAAATAAGTCAGTTTTCCAAGCCATTCAACATAAATGCATCCCAAAATAGCGAAGTGATTAAGCAAAAAATCCCTTGATTTAGAAACCATGGGAAAATATCCTCCCTAAAAATAAAATGCATACTTAAGATTTAAGGTGCATTTCTATTGCCATTAACACCACTATAGAGTAGTTACCAGTTTCCATAATAATTCTAAAGTTACAATTCAACATTCGACCATAGACCAGACCAACCTCTGGGAGACATTGACCAGAGGTCTCACTTATCTTGCACAAGGAAGTGTAATCCCAACACACTATCAAAACAGGTTTCACAGTTCTGAATTTTTTAGACTTTGTAGAAACTTGGTAGAACTAATTGGAATGTACTTAAAATGTTGCAAATTGGAACAATTTCCGGCCAATCTCAAACAGCCACTGCACGGGGAATTCTGCGACAAAAATTCTATTAAAGTTTTATGATGGCTAGATTTCTGAGACACAAATTGTGGAGGGGTAGGATGACATTTGTGGTTGTGTCACAGCTGTATAAAAGGGAATCAAGTCAAGTCAGGTCAGGTTTGGGGGGGGATAAGTCAGAGAGACATTTGGTGGCAAAGTCAGTTCAGGAACAGTTCGAGTATCAATGAGAATGTAATGGAGGAGACAATTTGTAGAACTGCCAAAGGTCTGCTACATTTTTGTTCTACTTCCAGAACAGTTATCCAAAAAAGGCACATCTGTAGATCCAAAGTCTGAGTAAGCCCAAAGTTCAAACTTTCTAGGCAATTCCTGCATCATCATCATCATGCCCCAACACAGATTAGACATCTGGTCTGCAACTATCTTGCAGACCAGAAGATCTGTGCCAGTAGTTTAGCATATTAATATGTTTTACTTATCCCATACACATACCAAATAAGAGGAAAACAAAACTATCCAGAAACTCAATGTGAAAGCTAGTGTGAATAGGATAAAAAAAGTCTACTTCAAATACTTTCTAATAAAACAAATAATAGTTTGCTAGTAATGCCACAATACTTACTTTCCAGACTCTGCTGAAATGTACTCCTCCCATGTTATTGTGTTAGCAGGTGGGGCACTGAGTGACTGTCTACGAACAGGCTGTTTAAAAACAAAATTTCAACATTTCAAAACTTGAAAGTAACCTTACACAGCAACTTCACATATACTAGATTCATACAAATCTCAGATTCCAGTCCCTGAAAGTTTGGAGCTTCTGAGGTTTCCTGAATAATGATATTTTAGTTTGCCAGCATAAACCGACAATGCTGTATTTCTTTGATGCTGGTTCATGTGAATGTTCTTCTTTGGTCCGCTGGACAAAGCAAGAAATCAGAGATGCCACCTCATTTTGACTGTTACACTAAAGATGTCTCCGACTAAAAATACATAGTGTAGAAGCGATGTCAATGCAATTCCAGAGTACCTATGCTATCGACAGCACGGCTTAAGTTTGTTGCCAATCTATAACCATCCCTTAAATACTTATTCCATCCACAGGTTTAAGAAAGCTACTCTTCTCCTTTTATACATGTATACAATTTTTCTTTCAGCAAACCAAACTTTTTTTTAAAATTCCCTAGTGTTTAACAGTTAACAAAATCTAGGAGAATTAAGGAGGTCAAAACTGTGGCATGCAATCTGAGGCAGCAGCAACAGCTGACTAGTTTGGACTGGTTTTTGAACAGGTGATAGGCTCGTTAAATGTTAGGATGTTACTGGGAAAAAAAAGCACTCGTGACATGGTCACTCAAAATATCACATCCATAAGTGATCAGTCGAGCCCTGAAGCAGGCAATAAAAAGGAAGAAAGAAAGAAGAAAAAGTGAGTGCAAAACAATTCTGGATGCAGTACCTTGCAATGCAGATTATTAAAAAGCTAACTGGCTGAATAGCTTAGAAGCATACAGAAATAAGTCTGCATAAACAATTCAAAAACAATATTTTCCTTTTCTCAAAGCAACAGTTATAAATTTCACCTCCATCGACAAAACACTAGCCAAAGAAACAATAGCCAACCTGCTGGACAGACATAACAGACAACAGGACGTTGAACCTATCAACAAAGACGGCATACTTAAACTACTGGACTTGTGCCTCACAACACACTTCACATTCAATAACCAAATATACGAACAAATCAACGGAACACCCATGGGCTCACCGATCTCTGGACTCAGCAGAAGCAGTAATGCAAAGGTTAGAACAAACAGTCTTACCACAACTTCAACCCAAACTCTGGATCAGATATGTGGATGACACCTTTGTAATAATTAAAAACACAGAAATAGAGAACACACACCCGATCATCAACGCCACACTCAGGAATCCTATTCACTAGAGAGGAAGAAAAGGACAACCAACTCCCATTCCTAGACGCGATGGTACAGAGAACACCGAACGGAGAATTCACCACAAAGGTTTACAGGAAAGCCACACACACAGACCAAGTCCTAAACTATGAAAGCAACCACCCCAACACACACACAAACGAAGTTGCATCAGGACACTATTCAAAAGGGCCACAACACACTGCAGCACACCAGAACTACAAAAGGAGGAAGAGGAACACCTATACAAAGTATTCGCCAAAAACTGATACCCTCACAATTTCATCAACAGATGCCTAAGGGAGAGACAACGGAACGAGGACATGCCGCAACCCAAAGGACTAGCCACACTACCATACATTAGGAGCATTCCTGAACTGACAGCCAGACTACTGCGACCACTAGAACTCATATCAGCACACAAACCAGCAGCCACGCTCAGACAACAACTCACCAGAACGAAGGACCCGATACCAAACATGAGCAAAACTAATGTAGTGTACAAAATCCCATGCAAGGACTGCACAAAACACTACATCGGACAAACAGGAAGACAGTTAACAATCCGTATACACGAACACCAACTAGCCACGAAACGACACGACCAGCTATCCTTAGTAGCCACACACAGACGACAAGCAACATGAATTCGACTGGGACAACACTACTATTATAGGACAAGCCAAACAGAGAACAGCCAGGGAATTCCTAGAGGCATGGTACTCATCCACAGACTCCATCAACAAACACATCAACCTGGACCCAATATACCAGCCACTACAGCGGACAGCTCAAACTGACAACCGGAAGCGGCAGAGACAAGCCACTATAAACGCCGGAGGAAACAGCACAGAAGTGCTTCACAGGAGGCTCCCAAGCACGGAGGATGTCACCTAGACAGGGGACGAAACGTTTGCAAGACAAATTCCCAGCTCGGCGAACAGAACCACAACAGTTATAAATTTATTGCTTTAATATACTCAGTTTTTGCTTTGAATTTGTTAGAATGTAAAAATAGCTTCAAAATTAAAAAGGTAATTATTCCCCAAATCCAAAAGCAATATTTTCTGTACTTGTATAATGAGGCTTCATATCAAGTAATAAAATGCCTTCCAGTTCTTGTTCAAGGCCACTTGGTGACAGCAAATAATTATTTTGGCTTTAGCAGAACAAAGAGGATAAAGCACATTTGATAAATCAATATCTTGGAAAGGGGCATCAAACTGCAATGGTTTCTAGCTTTTGCACTTAAGTGCGCAGAATTACAACATGACAAGTTAACATAAGAAATTTGCATTATATTTGTGGGCATAAAGGAATTTGTAGAAAAAAATCCAAAAGAAACCATAATACATCAGTTGATACTCCCCCATGGTGTTTTCACGGTGAGTCAGAGGATTTGCTATTTCATTGCTATAGGTATGTCATTTAGAGAATACTTGTGGTGAACAAGTCAACATTAGAAATTAATCATTAACTTATGTATAAGTAGTTAGATAACTAGGATGCTTTTGTTGCAGAAACACTTGAAATTTGAACAATGAAAGGACTCCATTAGAATTTGAAAAGAAAAACGTTATGGCAATGGATGACATTCAACCAGCCAGTCATGTTAATGTTGACTCTCGGTAGGAGCCGCTCCTCCCCATTCTCCTTGCAACAGTGCACGCTTTTTCCAGATACAATCCAATTCCTTAATGAAAGCCTTGATTGAATCCACCTCTATTAGGACCTGAAAAGCACTGTCCAAGACTGACCAAGTACTCACTCAAAAATGTTGAGTGAATTTTTGTTGTTTCTTAGGCCTAATCACACTATTTTTTGACCAGATTGGCAAGGTTAGATCTCATGGAATACAGGGAGAACTAGCCATTTGGATACAGAACTGGCTCAAAGGTAGAAGACAGAGGATGGTGGTGGAGGGTTGTTTTTCAGACTGGAGGCCAGAGACTAGTGGAGTGCCACAAAGATCGGTGCTGGGTCCTCTACTTTTTGTCATTTACATAAATGATTTGGATGAGAGCATAAGAGGTACAGTTAGTACGTTTGCAGATGACACCAAAATTGGAGGTGTAGTGGACAGCGAAGAGGGTTACCTCAGATCACAACAGGATCTGGATCAGATGGGCCAATGGACAGAGAAGTGACAGATGAAGTTTAATTCAGATAAATGTGAGGTGCTGCATTTTGGCAAAGCAAATCTTAGCAGGACTTGTACACTTAATGGTAAGCTCCTAGGTCAGAGTACGGAGTACAGGAGTTGGGAGGTCATGTTGCAGCTGTACAGGACATTGGTTAGGCCACTGTTGGAATATTGCGTGCAATTCTGGTCTCCTTTCAATCGGAAAGATGTTGTGAAACTTGAAAGGGTTCAGAAAAGATTTACAAGGGTGTTGCCAGGGTTGGAAGATTTGAACTATAGGGAGAGGCTGAACAGACTGGGGCTGTCTTCCCTGGAGTGTCAGAGGCTGAGGGGTGACCGTATTGAGGTTTACAAAATTTTAAAGGGGCATGGATAGGATAAATAGACAAAGTCTTTTCCCTGGGGCCGGGGAGTCCAGAACTAGAGAGCATAGGTTTAAGGTGAGAGGGGAAAGATATAAGAGAGACTAGAGGGGTAACTTTTTCACGCAGAGGGTGGTACGTGTATGGAGTGAGCTGCCAGAGGATGTGGTGGAGGCTGGTACAATTGCAACATTTAAGAGGCATTTGGATGGGTATATGAATCGGAGGGGTTTGGAGGGATATGGGCCGGATGCTGGCAGATGGGACTTGGGTTGGGATCTCTGGTCGGCATGGACAGGTTGGACCGAAGAGTCAGTCATAATGACAGCATGGAAACAAACTCTATTTACTCAGCCTAGACTCTGAATTTGAATACCTCTTAAAATCTCCTCTCCACCATCTTGTCTCCAAGAAGAGTACCAAGTTCTCAAAATCTTTTTACATAACTGAAGTTGATCGACATTTTATTGCATCTTTACTGTAATCCCTAAAAAGTGTAGCATCCTGAATTGCATGCAATTATCCAGCTGAGGCCAATCAGTATTCTATATACACATAACATTCTTGCTTTTATACACTTTGCCCCAATTAATTAAAAAAACTTATTAATTGCACTCTCAGCTTGGCTGGTCACTCTCAAATGATTTATATACAAATGCCCTGCCTTAGTTTCTCTCTTCCTGCAACCCTTTGAAAAGTGTATCCCTTTGATTTTGGCTGTCTGCATTACTTGCATCAAAATGAATCACTTCACACATCTCTGCATTAAATTTCATCTATCACTTGTCTGCCCAAACACCAAATCTCCTGCATTCTTTTGAAAGTCTAAATGAGCCTCTTTTCAGTCCACAATGCATCCCAACTATCTCAAATTTTGAAACTGTGCCCTGTATTCAAAGGTCGAGGTCATTCAAGAAAAGTAGGGATCCTAACAACGATCACTACATGCTTCTAGGACACCAATGAGTACAGGGTCAACCTACTTTATTGCTCTCATAAACCTTTTATGGACTGTAGCACTCGTTGCAGTCCATTAAGATTAGGAAACAAAACTATTCACAGCATCCCAGGTGCCTTGAATGTTTTAGCTAGATTTCTTTTTTATATTTCATTCCCTTTGAAATAAACAGTCAAACATTCCATTCTGCCTTTTATTACCTGAACATTTTTTATAAAACTAGCATTAAAAAGAAATTCAGTACAAGGACTCCCAAATCCTTCTGTGGTGTAGTTTTCTGCAGTCTTTCTTCATTCGCTTATTCAGATCCTCTATTGTTCCTGCTAAAAGAACATTGCCTCACATTTTCTTTCATACATTTAATTGGCTTAGAGTTTGTCCACTCTAGACTCAAGAAGCACTTGTTTAGTGACAATAAGCTCAGAGCTATTCAGTGTGGGTTCCACCAAGGGTGCTCAGCTCCGGATATCACGTAGGTTGGACCAGTTAAAGGTAGTTTCCTTCCCAAATGGACAGTGAATCAGATGGGTTTTTCCAACCATCAATGGATTCATGGTCATTGTTAGACTCTTAGTTCCAGATCTTTAAATTCAAACTCCACCGTGGCAGGATTTGAACCTAGGTCCCAGAATATTAGAGTCGGTTCTGTGATAAGGTGTTTCTTTAATGCAAATAAAGAATTTAAACAGTTATTTGAACAACACAAACTTTCCTTGTGTGTTTGGGCTATAATGCGATTCTGGTTCCATTAGTTTAAATAGCGTAGCTATCGCACAATTTTCTCAGACGCAAGATCACACAAGAACGGAACTATTGCATTATGAGAACAGGTTGTACCTGGATCTTTTTTTGGGGATCAACAGTCCAGCAAAAATACCACTAGGCCATCACTTCCTCAAAACTATAACATTTATAACGGGAGTTGGTTTGTAATTGTTTTACTAGGTCTTAGCATGTCTTGCCCAGAGATGTTCAAGATTTCTGTAAAGATCTGCAGTTTGGCTGCCAGTTGTTGGAGGTGTGGGTATGTTCACTAAGCTGGGAAGTTGATTAGCAAACGTTTCGCGCCACCCCCCCCCCCTCATCTAGTTGAAATCTTCAATGCTTTGGAGCCTTTTGTGAAATTATTGTATTGCAACAGTTTTAACAATTTATAGCTATGAATTGATATGGTCTTGAAAAACTCTAAAATCTAATTTTGGAAGAACAGTCAAATTTAATAAATGGATTTCAAATTAGAAGAAATAAATAAGGATTTTAAAGCAAGCTCCTCTGAAAACTGGTAAGCATCTGAAATAAATAAACCACAAAATTGGGCTGCACATGAATTTGCAACGACAGAATTTGGTAGGCCAAAGTCAGTCATTTAACTGAGGAGTTAAAATGGTATTGTATACTTTTGCAGCTTTTGTCTCCTTACATTGATTTGCATATGTTGGCCATAGTCTTCATAATTATCCTTCCTTTCAAACAAAACATTATATTTATTTCATATTACATTGCCAACATTCATCATGTCTCCAATACTCCAACACGCAGTACTTTAGATAATCAACTGTCTTATTAGTAACCTTTTTTCCTCCCCATTCACTCAAATATTGAATGTCTTACAAATCACTTGGTGTCAGTTTCCATGGCAACTGTGAACTTTTACATGCATGCTATAGTCTAGCGCTTTCAACTGAAATGCTAGGGGCTCCAATATTCTTTCCATCGTGCAGCTTGTCAGGAATTAATTTCTGTCATTAGGGGGTTGGAAAGATTTATAGGTGGATAACCTGACAGCTGTGTGAGAACACACGTTCCTTGGCCATTAAGTTCTGGTTTAAACTCCGATCTGAAGCTTTGGATTTCTGACCTCATCATGTGGTCTACAATAAGACACTCCTCGCCCTCTACAACCCTCAACCAAAATTAGAGACTCCCTGATTAACCCAACAAGCCTGACCTGCTTTGCATTCCAGGGCAGCTACCACTGGCAAGAAGAGGCCACAATTCCCTTCTGTACAGTTATAACTCTCAACCTTTCAGTTAGAGAGTCAGAGATATACATCACGGAAACAGACCCTTTGGTCCAACCTGTCCATGCCGACCAGATATCCAAAATTAATCTAGTCCCATTTCACTCTAAATCCTTACATAAGGATTAGGAGCAGGAGTTGGCCATCTGGCCCTTCAAGCCTGCTCTGCCATTCAATAAGATCTTTTTGTGGCCTCAGCTCCACTTACCTGCCCTTTCACCATAACCCTTAATTGCTTTAAAGGCTCAGAAAAATTGATATTAACTTTAAAAACATTTATGAAATTCAAAGTCTATGAGAAGATTTGTAGCTCGGGTGCTCGTTGTTGTGGTTCTGTTCGCCGAGCTGGGAATTTGTCTAGGTGACATCCTCAGTACTTGGGAGCCTCCTGTGAAGCGCTTCTGTGATCTTTCCTCCAGCATTTGTAGTGGTTTTAATCTGCTGCTTCCAGTTGTCAGTTCCAGCTGTCCGCTGCAGTGGTCGGTATATTGTGAACAGAGAACAGCCAGGAAATTCCTAGAGGCGTGGCACTCATCCACAGATTCTATCAACAAACACCGACCCGGACCCAATATATCGACCACTGCAACGGACAGCTGGAACTGACAATCGGAAACGGCAGAGACACAGAACGTTCCAAAACTGCCCTACCAACGTCCTCTACAGCCACAACATGATCTCTAAATCCTGTACTCAGTGCTCAGGCCAATAAAGGAAAGCATACCAAACACCTCCTTCATCCTATCTACCTACCTACTTCACTTTCAAGATACTATGAATTTCTTGGTGGCTAGATCGCCATCATGCATGGAAACCCTGATGCCAAGCAGTTAACTTCATAATGGCCACTGAATTGAAGCAAAGCTTCCATAAATCATGAGGGGCATGGGTAAGGTGAATGGCAGGGGTCTTTGCACTAAGGCGATGGGGATCTTATAAATAGGCCCCCTGGTCTTAAAGTTTGAGGAGAAATATTTAAAGATGGAGGGTTTTTGAAAATAAAAACACCAAAAGTGGGTTGTGTGGAATGCCAGAGGAAGTGGTGGATACAGGTACAGATATAATGCTCAAGACATTTGGATAAGTACATGAAGAGGAAGAGGTTTGGGGGGTTATGGGCAGAGTGCAGGCAGGTGGAACTAGTTCAGTTTTGGATTATGGTCAACATGGACTGATTGGACCAAAGCATCGGTTTTAAAGCTGTATGATTTTATAATTATAGTTATGATAGGATACATCCAGATTTAATAATACAATAAAAGTCTCAGAAGATTTGATGGGAAAATATTTTCGTTCAACAGCTTATACCTTTAATATGGGTCTCCTTTGTGGTGTACTAAGCCAAAACTGCAGATTTTAGCCTGCCCAGAAACCTCTTGAAATGAGACTTCCCAAGTCTTAGAAATGCTAGTGGAGGTTCGGATAGGATGCATAGTTGATAAATGTGGAGCTGGAAGAAGCACAGCAGGTCAAGCAGAAGAGCAGGAGAGGCAACGGTTTGGGCAGGATCCTTCATCAGGACTGGAGATGGGTAAGCAGACTGAAAAATAGGTTGGGGGGGTGGGGCTGGGGAAAAGTAGATGAGATGGCAATAGGTGGCTGCAGGTGGGAAATGAATGCTTCAGGGCAGAGGTGACCAGGAGGAAGCAGTGGGAGAGTCACCCACAGATCTTTGCCAAGGGAGTAGGAAAACTTCAAGGTGGGCATCCTTGGCAGAGGCTAACCATTCAGGAAGGCCTTGAGCACAATGGATACTATCCCTGCTACTGTGCTAGAAGATATAACTTCAAGTCCACTCCAGGACCGAATGACAGTGGATCATGCATGGATAACATTATCAAACAGATGGATTATGAAGGCAAAAATCCATCCAGCATGCCTAGGACAGTCAGCAAGAACAGGTGAGCTACCCGATCACCTATAATTTTATATGTGGTATTGCACCATAACGTGGTCTCTGGCTTCAGGCAGGAAGCAGCAGCTATAGATAACAGATGTAATGGACAAATTCTGATGTGATGTGTAGATCCAAGTCCTGACCATACAAATGATAATGTTTCCTGCATATACATTGTGCAAGGTGGGGGTGGATGAGAGACTAAGGGGGAGTTTGAAACAGTTTTCATTGTAGTGTTATATGCCAACTATTTACCTGTAGTTAAGAGTTTAATTACTTTTAATAAAAAGCAATTCTTAAAATACAGAAAGTAGAGTAGGTTTCTATCTTGGGCTAAAAATCAGGTAAATCTGGGAATTTTACCCAGCTCAACTTTTGTAACAATGCCAGAAACAACAGGATTTGATTTCCAGTGTGCTATTCTAGCAAGCATGACAATATAATTTGTGTTCAGTCTCTCCAACTAGCCATTCATTAAAGAGTTCAGCATCCATCTAACAATAAATGCTGAAGTTTGACTCTAGAATAAAAAAAAATTAAATTTCAGTAATATTCAAGTAGCATGTTACTTAAAACTTTATTTGTTCTCAAACTTAAAAACAAATTTGATCTTCTTTTAATCTCATTTAAAACACAGTACTCAAAATAAGATTTACCTCAAAATTTTGTTCCATCAAGTTTCCTCCTTTGCTCAGACTTTCCATTATAGCCTTATTTCTCAGGATATCCTCTTCACTGAGGTGCTCACGTCGCTTTCTGGATTCCAGAACAAGGCCATTTACAGAGTAAAAATCTGCTAAGAAGTTCCCAACTCGTTCCTTTAAAAATTTGTTATTCTCAAAGTTAGGCAATTTTATTAATTGCGCAGCATCACGCTTAAGTAGAAACAAACTAAAAGCAAAACACCTTCCAACCCAATAACTCTTGCCACCTCAGAAGGACACAGGCAGCAGATGCACAGCAACACTTTCCTGCAAACTCTCCAAGATGTCCTGACTAGTAGCTATATTGCAGTTGCTTCACTGTTGTGGAATCTAAATACTGGATTTCTGTTGTGGGTCTACAGACATGTCTCAGATTGAAGTGGTTCAAGACGACGGCTCATTATGACCTTAAAGGTCAATTAGAGATAGGAAGCAAATGCCAGCCTACCAGCAACTCCTGCATCATCTTTCAAATAATTTTAGGAAACTAAGAAAAAACGTGGTTAAGGAGTCATTTGGGATACTTACCTTTATTAGTTAAGGCAGAGTTTATGAACAGGGAGGTTATACTGCAACTGTATCTAATGCAGGTTAAGCCATAGAAACAGTATTGTGTGCAGTTCTGGAATTCCAATTATAGGAAGAATGCAAAAGAGATTCATCAATATGTTGTCTGGAGCTGGAGGACTTTCAGTTATAAAGAGGAATTGGATGGGTTGGGATTGTTTGCCTTGGAATACTAGATACTGAGGACTGACATGTTTTGAGATTGGTAATAATTATCATAGTGGGACAGGGGGAAATGGTTTACAGGTGGTGAGAAATTTGTTTTCCCTCAGAATGGTAGCAAACTGGAACTCAAAGCCTGGGAGGGTGGCATTAGGTACAGTAGGTAAGAGAACAACTATGAGAAGGGGTGAAGTCAACACAAGGCTGAGGGTGTTGTAAATGCACATGGTATACAAAACAAACTTTGACGCACATTAAGATTGGCAAGCGTGATGTCGTGGGTAATCAGATTTGGCTGTAAAGGGCTCAGTGCTAGCAACTAAATATCCAAGGATACATGCCCATCAAAAAGACAGGAAGATGGGTAGAGGAATCACAGTCACCTTATTAGTAAGCAATGAAAATTATATAGCAAATACTGATATAGAGAGTCAGAAGGGTGTACAATGTGTGGGGAACTGCAAAGAAATAAAGACCTTGGAGAGTTACATACAGGCCTCCTAGAAAAGACATGCTAGAAAGGCATGAGTACAATAATCATGGGGAACTTCAATATGCAGACGGACTGGGAAAAATCAGGTTGGTCGCAAATTTAAAGAATGGAATTTGTGGAATGAGTTTTATTTTGGCTCAGCTTGTGATACAGCCAAGATTAAAAGTGGTGCTGGAAAAGCACAGTAGGTCAGGCAGCATCCGAGGAGGAGAGTCGACATTTCGGGCAGGAGCCCTTCATCAGGGATCAGATATAGAACCCTTCATCAGATCCATTTCTCTCCTGTCTTCTCCTGCTTGTTTAAAAAAAACCCTCTACTGGTTTCTGAAGGCTTCTCAATCCTCTGGCTTCCCACTAACCTTCACCACATGATATGCTTTATGCTGTTCCTGACTTTCCTTATCAGATGTAGTTACCTCATCCTCCCTTCTGCTTCCCAAATTATCCCTACAAACTGTGCTGTTGCTGCTCCATTCGTCTCATCTGCTAGGGTTTCCTTCCAGTCAACTCTGACCAGCTCCATTACGTCTTTGTTGTTATGTTTCCTCAATTGCAATACTTTTTACATCTAATTTCATCTTCTCCCTCAAACTGTGGGTTGAATTCTATCATATTATGGTCACAGACACCCTGCAAGGCATTCCTTCACCTTAAGCTCCCTAATCAAGTTTATCTCCTTGCAGGTCACCAAACCCAGAATTGCCTGCTCTGTAGTAGACTGTACCACAAAGAGGTGAAAGTGAGGACTGCAAATGCTGGAGATGACAGTCAAGATTAGTGTAGTGCTGGAAAAGCACAGGTCAGGCAGCATCCGAGGAGCAGGAGAGTCGACGTTTTGAGCAAGAGCGTTTCATCAGGAGGATGACTCTATAATCACTATTTGCTATATAATTTAATTTCATTGCTTTCTAATAAAGGTAACTGTGATTCCTCTGCCCATCTTCCTGTCCTTTTGATGGACATGTATCCTTGGATATAGAGCCAAAGGGATGTTGAATCTGTGGAAGTCATTGCCATAGAAGGCTGTGGAAACCAAGTCAGTGTATTTAAGCCAGAGATCAATAGATTCTTGATTAGGGAGAAGGGCTATAGGGAGAAAACAGGAGAATGGCATTTGGAAACATAATCAACCATTATTGAACAGTAGAGCAGACTCTATGGGCTGAACAGCCCAATTCTACTCTGCCTGACGGCTTAAATCCTCATTACATTTGATGTATTTAGATGCACACCGTGATGCCTGGACTATTGCGTACAATTTTGGTCCCCTTATTATAGGGATTTAGTTGTATTGGTGGTGATCCACAGGAGAGTGTTGAGAGGGGAAGGGTTTGTCTTAAGACCGATTTGAGCAGTTCAAGCCAATACCCTCTGGAGCTTAACAGAACAAGAGGAGATTGGAGGTATGTAAGATGCTGAAGGGGATTGACATAATAGATGTAGGAAGAATGTTACCTCATGTGGAACAACTACAAGGGTAGGTCATAGTTTTAGGATAACAGATAGTAGTCTTAAAACAGAGGAGAAATTACTTCAGAGTCCTGAATCTGCGGATTCACCATCTCAGAGGATGCTGGGATATTCAGTAAGTTTAAAGGAGATACAGATTTTTAATTAATAAAGGGGTTAGAGGGTTATGGAAAGCAGGTGAGGAAAGTGGAGTTGAGGCTGAGATGAGATCAGCCATGATTATGTCAAATGGTGAAGATTGTGATACAAGTAGTTCTCTTATAACACCAATGTACGGGGCACATGCCATCTTTCCAGCAGAAATCTGGGCAATACCAGCACTGTTTAAACTAATGAGGCCGGAATAGTGTTGCATCCTATACAGGTACGGAAAGTTTGTGTTCTACAACTATTCGTCTAAATTCAGCAATTGTGTTCCAGCCAATTCATGATATAGAAACAGGTTATAGGAGAACCACCTGGAATGAATTGCCTACTCCTCCTCCTAATTCCTATGGTCCAAGAGGAAAGCAGCAGTTTCTCGGTATTCTCATGTACAAATTTTAACTAGCAATAAAGTGACAATTAACTTTAATGATGAACTTCTTCCTTCATCGTTTAATCTCTCTGAAACAGGCACCCAAAATGATTGAATTCAAGTGACTATATAAACAAAACAGAATTTCTCTTCCTCCAGTAATATAGAGTACAAGACATTTGAGAGATCACTGCTTAAATTATAATTGCTTATTATGAGAAGGAGGTAAAAACAATAATTGCAGATGCTGAAAACTAAATACTGGATTAGTGGTGCTGGAAGAGCACAGCAGTTCAGGCAGCATCCAAGGAGCAGCGAAATCGACGTTTCGGGCAAAAGCCCTTCATCAGGAATGATGAAGGGCTTTTGCCCGAAACGTCGATTTCGCTGCTCCTTGGATGCTGCCTGAACTGCTGTGCTCTTCCAGCACCACTAATCCAGTATTATGAGAAGGATCCTGCCAAGCACTAATTCTCACAGTTGAACATTATGGAAAATGTAATTTCTCCATCACATTACAGACCACATTTCTCATGAAAATTAGCAATCAGATAGAAGTGATCATACCGTTTTATCCTCACGGAAAAGCCAGCCTGTCTGCGCACGTGTGAAGGTAATAGATTTTGTAGATAACGTTGCTGAGTAGATGTCGCTACTCATCAAAATATCTACCTCCTCTTCGGTTTCCATCTCCGATTCCTGAAAAGAATTATCAATGAATGAACAAGGGAAATAGAACTGCTACATAGCTAGAGACTTGCGGATGACCGAAACATAGAAGATTTTAAGTGAACATCGGCATTTTGGCAATGACAGTATACAATTAGGACAGAATCCCAATTATGAAAAGGAGGCCATTCTCAGCCTATTGGACTACACAAGGTCTCTAAAATCAACTCATTGAGGTATATTAACCCACCTTTTCCCCCAACCCTACAAAATTCTCACTTTGTGCACTTAGGAAAAATGGAATCCTACTCAAGCAAATAGAACATCTAAAAAAGTTAATAAATTTCAAAATTAAACACCTTACTTGCCCAACCTTGTCATCTTTCTTGAAGTAAGAATAGATAATGATAATGAGATAGATGCTATTTGGATTTTCCAAACACCTTAAACAAAATGCTGAATAGACTATTTGAAATACCAAGATTAAAAAAAAGTTAGTGTCAGCTGGGGCTCAGTTGGCAACATTCTCACCTCTGAGCCATAAAGATTCTATCTCTCTCTCTCTCTCTCTACCAGCAGATCCAGGTTAAAGTCCTACATCTCTCAAACAAGTCATAACATGTTTGAACAGGTTGATTAAAAGAAATCCAAGATGTTATGGTGCGTGCAGAATTGGGAGGCAATAGAAGAACAGATTTCTAACTAGCTTCAAAGAGGAGATAAGGAGCGAGACGTGATAAAACCACTCCTCTTATGTAAGCAACTTAGACACTGGAATCAAAGAAATTCCAAAGTTACAAATGGCACCTAATTGGTGAGGATGCGGTGAAAGATCACAATAAATTGCATAAGGACACAAATAAATTTGCAAACAAATGAATAAATAATTGGCAAAGGAAGTTTAAAGATCAATGTGAGCAAGTATGCCATTGTTGGAATAATATGGAGGTCACATATTGCTTGGAAGAGGAGATCAAGAAACAAAGATATCAGAGTACAAATACAGCAATCACAAAAAAAATGTTGTGCCAGAAGTGAGCAAGGCCAATTTGAAAAAGAAAGCAATCACTAGGTTTTACTTTTAGATAAACAACACAATTGTTCTACTTGAAAATATTAAGTCTGTACTGAACCTTGGTACTACCACACTTCAAGTCAGTCATGGAATTCTGTTTGTAACATTATACAAAAGGATACAGAGGCACCAAGCAGGCTGGATAGAAAGTTGCAATGATACTAAAGATGTGCATATATATAAAAAAACAGAAAAGGGATTAAATAGGCTGGGAGTCTTTTAAAGAAATGACAGATGGAATGAACTAACAGATTAAGAATTAAAGGGTTTTGATAAAATGGATACTAAAACATTCCCACTTGTCATGAACAGCATGAAACAGAGGGCATGGAAAGTGACCCTGATGATTGGCAACTAAAGATTGCAGGATATAGGTGCTTCAGACAGGACAAGGAGGGAAGTTTAAAAAAAAAAGGGGGGAAGGTTGGTGGAGTTGCATTGCTGGTCGGTGACTATATCACAGCTGTGCTAAAGGAAGACATTATCGAGGGCTTGGGTAGTGAGGCATTATGGGTGGAGCTGAGAAGTAAGGCGTTTGATAAGGTTCCCCATGGTAGACTAATGGAGAAAGTGAAGTCACATGGTGTGCAGAGTGTCCTAGCTAGGTGGATAAAGAATTGGTTCAGCAACAGGAGACAGATAGTAGTTGAAGGGAGTTTCTCGAAATGGAGAAAGGTGACCAGTGGTGTTCCACAGGGGTCAGTGTTGGGGCCACTGTTGTTTGTGATATACATAAATGATCTGGAAGAGGGCATTGTTGGTATGATCAGCAAGTTTGCAGATGACATGAAGATTGGTGGAGTAGCAGAAAGCATAAGGGATTGTCAGAGAATACAGGAGGATATAGATAGACTGGAGAGTTGGGCGGAAGAGTGGCAGATGGATTTCAATCCAGACAAATGAGACAATGCATTTAGGCAAGATTAATTCTAGAGCGAATTATACAATGCATGGAAGAGCCTTGGGAAAAGTTGATGGGCAGAGAGATCTGGGAGTACAGGTCCATTTGTACCCTGAAAGGTTGCTGCACAGGTGGATAGAGTGGTCAAGGCAGCATTTGGTATGCTTGCCTTCATTGGAAGAGCATAAAAGCTGGCAAGTCAGGCTAAACTTGTACAGGACATTGGTTCGGCCGCATTTTGAATACGGTGTACGGTTCTGGTCGCCACCTTACCAAAAGGGATGTGGATGCTTTGGCGAGGGTGCAGAAAAGGTTTACGAGGATGTTGCCTGGTATGGAAGGTGCTAGCTGTGAAGAGAGGTGGAGCAGGTTAGGTTTATTTTCATTAGAGAAAAGGAAATTGAGGGGGGGACCTGATGGAGGTTTACAAAATCATGAAGGGTATAGACAGGGTGGATAGAGACAAACTTTTTCCTAGGATGAAGGATTCAATAACGAGGTCACGCTTTCAAGGTGAAAAAGGTGGAAAGTTTAAGGGGGATACACGCAGCAAGTACTACACACAAAGGGTGGTGGGTAACTGAAACACATTGCCAGCAGAGGTGGTAGAGGCAGGCACGGTAAATTCATTTAAGATGTGTCTGGACAGATGCATGAGTAGGTGGGGAGCACAGGGATACAGATGTTTAGGAATTGGGCGACAGATTTAGATAGTACATTTGGATCGGCTCAGGCTTGGAGAGCTGAAGGGCCTGTTCCTGGGCTGTAAAATGTTCTTTGGAACAAATGCACAAGAATGATTTTCACCCAAATAACAAAACAAAAACTTGCTATCACAGGGGGTGGCTGAAGCATACAGTATACGTGCATTTAAGAATACAACAGACCAGCAGAGGAAAAGAAATAAAAAAAAAAAAAAGAGGGGCATTATGATAGATTGAGAGAAAGGATAGACAAATTCATGGACTTTTTGCACCATACACCTTCATACTGCTATGTATTATCCTTTTCAAAAGCACAGCTGAATTGCTCTTCATCATAAGACAGTCTATGCCAGATATTAAAGTGCAGCTAGTGGAGGCAATTTCACTATGGTTCATTTCTCATCTCCCTTAAAATTAACATGCTGCGGTTTTTGATTCTTTCAAATCATTAGACACTTTAGAATAATGGTTTGAAAGTTCTCACTGATGAAAAATCTTAAATCTTTTGTTGTTTGAAGACAATAACCAGAGCTCCCGCAAACCATCCTTCAACCTTAGCACCATTCTTACACATCTTTGCTGACCTCCCTAAAATACTGTTTCCAGAACTGGACAATGCACCAATGCTTCATTGAAAATCAAAACAATTTCTTTGCTTTATATCTTTAAGGATAGAATTGAACCTAGGACCCTCGTGTCCAGAGGCACCGTGCCGCCCTTTATCAAGAAATATTTTCCCTAACATACTTCAGAAATTGTTCCTTTTCTCAGCCTATTATCATTGCCTATGAATAGTTACAGCTTCTCATTGCCACTATGCCAGAGTCCTTGCATTTAATAAGTTTTAAAGGAGCAAATTTTCAGGAAAATTATCAAATTCTTCATTTCCAAAACATTTCTATTTGAAAGAATTTGCAGTTTTAAATTCCAATTAAACATTTCCATTAATTTGACAATATTACATGTTTTATTGCAGATTTGTTTCTAACTATAAATTCCATGCACTGGAAATGTGATAAAGATCAGGAATGAGGTCAGTAACAGTAAAAATGTTTCAGTTTGCAACTTAGACATTAAGAGTTAATGACAAAACACACAGCTTGGAGGTCAAGAGTTATTCATTCTACTCAACACTGTATAATATGAATAAACAGCTGCTTAGTTCAATGTACGACTGACTTGAAATAGAACCATAGATATTACATAATCCTTGTGCTTTTTTGTTTGCATATGAATAAGCATGTAAGCTGTAGAGAATTCTATCTGCATGAGCTATCATTGTATGTTTTCACTGCTGTGTACACAAGAACAAGAGATGCACAAGCCAAATACTCCATGTCATAATTGGCGTTATGTCAAAACTGTTGAGTTTCAATACCTTACTACACTTTGTCAATAAAAGACTTGTGTATATCAATACACATCTTGTAAAGGAAACAGGAAAACATTTGTCCCTAAATCTTACATCGTCTTTACTGAAGTGGATAAGAATAAGTGCTCTTATACAGTCAGATTTACAGTACAGAAACAGACCTATCGGTCCCACTCATCCATGCAGACCAGATATTCCGAACTAATCCTGTCCCATTTGCCACAACTTGGCCCATAGCCCTCTAAACCCTTCCTGTTCATACAAGATTTTAAAAGGTATCTGGAATGGGTGTATCAACCTCCGCCATTTCTCTGGCAGCTCATTCCATACACATACCAGCCTCTGCATGAAAAAAGTTGCCCTTTGAGGTCTCTATCTTTCCCCTTCACCTTAAATGCATGCCATATTGTTCTGGACTCCCCCACCCCAGGGAACAGACCTTGTCTATTTACCCTATCCATGCCCCTCATGATTTTTATAAGCCTCTTTAAAAAGGTAACCCCTCAGCTTCTGCTACTCCAGGGAAAATAGCCCCAGCCTTTTCAGTCTCTCCCTATAGCTCAAACTCTAGCAACATTCTTGTAAATCTCTCCTGAAACTTTTCAAGTTTCACAACATCCTTCCAATAGGAAGGAGACCAGAAATGCACATGTTGTTCCAAAAGTGGCCTAAACAAAGTCAAGTACAGTCGCAACACAACCTCCTAATTCCTGTACTCAATACTCTGATCAATGAAAGGAAAGCATACCAAACACCTTTTGCACCATCTTATCTACCTGCGACTCCACTTTCAGGGAACTATGAACCTGCACTCCAAGGTCTCTTTGTTCAGCAAAAATCCCTCGGGCCTTACCATTAAGTGTACAAATCCTGCTAAGATTTGCCCTTTCAATAAAATGGAGCACCTCGCATTTACCTAAATTAAACTCCATCTGCCACCTTTCAGCACATGGGCCCATCAGATCAAGATCCTGTTGTCTGAGGTAACGTTCTCCACTGTTCACTACACCTCCAATTTTGGTGTCATCTGCAAATTTACTAACTGTATCTTCTACGTTCACCTCCAAAATCATTAAATAATGACGAAAAGCAGCAGACCCAGCACTGATCCTTGTGGCACACCACTGGTCACAGGCCTCCAGTTTGAAAAACAACCCTCCATCACCACCCTCTCTACCTTTGAGCCAGTTTAAGCCATACTGACTAGCCCTAATCTTGCTTGGGAGGATTTGGACTTATAAAGGTGGGCAGGTTGGATCCAGGGAGATGGTGAGGAAAAAAAAAAGGTCAGTCTGAGACTGGTACAGTTGGGAAAAACAGCAAGTCAAACAGTCAAGGTAGGCAGAAGCAAAGCAGAGAACAAGGATCAATTAAACTACATTTATTTCAATGCAAGAGGCCTAACAGAAGGCAGATGAACTCAGGACATGGTTAGGAACATGGGACTGGGATGTCATAGCAATTACAAAGATTTGGCTCCGGGATAGACAGAGCTGGCTGATTAAAACTTTCCAGGATACAAATGCTATAGGAAGGATAAAAAGGGAAGCAAGAGCGTAGTGGGAATAGTTTTTTTTGATAAGGGATAACATTACAGCTGTACTTAGGAAGAGTATTCCTGGGAACAGTCCAGGGAATTTATTTGGGTGGAACCGCAACAGATACTAAATAAGTATTTTATCAGGTATTTACTGTGAAGGAGGATATGAAAGATATAGAATGTAGGGAAAGATATGGTGATATCTTAAAATGGCCATATTACAGAGGAGGAAATGCTGGATGTTTTGAAACTCTTAAAGATGAATAAATCCCCAGGACCGGATCAGGTCCACCCTAGAATTCTGTAGAAAGCTTGGGAAGTGATTGCTGGGCCACTTGCTGAAATATTTGCATCATCGATAGTCACGTGTGAGGTGTTGGACTGCAGGTTAGCTAATGTGATGCCACTACTTAAGAAAAATGGTAAGGACAAGCCAGGGAACTATAGACTGGTAAGCCTGACATCGGTGGCGAGCAGGTTGTTGGATGGAATCCTGATAGACAGGATGTACGTGTATTTGGTAAGGCAAGGACTGATTAGGGATAGTCAACATGGCTTTGTGCATGGGAAATCATGTCTCACAAACTTGATTGAGTTTTTTGAAGTAATAACAGAAGAGAATTAATGAAGGCAGAGCAGTAGATGTGATCAATATGGACTTCAGTAAGGCGTTTGACAAGTTTCCTAAAGGTGGACTGGTGAGCAAGGTTAGACCTCACGGAATACAGGGAGAACTAGCCATTTGGATACAGAACTGGCTGGAAGGTGAAGACAGAGGTTGGTGTTGGAGGGTTGGTTTTTAGACTGGAGGCCTGTGACCACTGATGTGCCACAAGGATTGGTGCTGGATCCATTGCTTTTGGGATGCTTTCCTTTATTGGTCAGGGCAATGGTTATAGGAGTTGGAAGTCATGTTACGACTGTTCAAGACATTGGTTAGGCCACTTTCAGAATACAGAGGAAATTATCTGAACAAGATGTGCAGGCATTATTTCGTTTGGATAATTGATTATCCAGTTAATTGACTCAGTGCCTCACCAGTGGGGCTTGGAGCTTTCTAAAGTTTCCTTCTTCCTCTGCCTGCCTTGCTCCCTCTCTCTTGTCTCAGTGTTTGTTTCGGAGTAGACACACACGTGTGTTAGGGACCTGCAGCATTGCTATAGACCACCACCATTCCCCACCTCCCCCCACCCCCTATCAGTTTAATGGAATTGACAAAGCGAGCACTTGCTAAGTCTGCTCTCCATTCGAGACACCCTGGTCCCACCCCCAGACCCCTAACCAACACACCCCCCCCCCCCCCCCCCCACAAAGAGCCAGTCTCTGTACCACAAACCTGGTGGTTTCGTGCTCCATTCCCTTAACAGTCCATCACCCTCTTTTCCAAAACAGCATACTTGTTTTAAACAGGGACAGCGACAGAAGATGCTTGCACTACCTGCTTACCTTTCCTGGAGTTAACCCATCTACCTAACCGTATGTGGTTTTTCTCCCTTCCTGTAACTGCCATCTATTACACACCCTAGTCCTGTAAATTCCTTATTGCCTCTAGCTTCCACTCTAAACAATCCTTGCAATCTGATAGGTATCGCAACCAGATATTTCCTGCAGACATAAACGATCAGTAACATGGAAACTCTCCATAATCTCCCACATCCAAGAGGAAGAGCATCTCACTCTAAAAGGTCATTATTGCTCCTTAAAACACCTTCAAACTCAAAATCAGTGTCTTATTGCTCTAAAAATAAAAAATAAAACACTGCTCCATATTTTTAAAATTTTATCGAGACAGATTTCAATAAAACAAACCAAAAAGAACCCACTCTTGACTATTGTAGATTGACAGCAAGGTTACACTTTTAAAAACTATACATTTAACTTCTCCTGTGCAGTGAACTCTCCCACATAGGTTCCTCCATGGTCAGTTATGAATTTCGTTGTTTTCTTAGACGCACTCTAATGTTCAGAGATACTTGAACTCAAACAAAGGCAGTAGCTGTGCAGGTTCCCTGCTATCAGACAGCAGTGCAGGTTTCTATGTCTGACTATGTGGCCTCTGCCTTTGTGTCTCTTTCTCTTTTTCAAAGTGTTGTCGCTTTGATCTCCCCCCCCTCCCCCATCCACAAAAAGTTCCAAAACAATGCAACAGCTTATAAAACAGTAATTACTGCTCTTGAAATGAGAGGAAATCACCTCCAACAAAAATTTTAAAAAGCAGCTCTTTACAGCCACATTTTTTTTTCTTCTGTCTTCCATCTTGGATTCTTATTACAATTAAGCAGAGTTTGTGGCTGCTAGTCACAGTACAAAACATACCTCATGATGTATTCGTTGGTAAACTTTCTGCTCGTTGTCTAATACTATGAAAGATTCAGAGGGTATTGCGTCACCATTGAAAATGAAGCTCAAATCTCCACGTTGACATTTCATATCTGTAAAGTCTATTAGAGTTGTGTCAAGCCTGAAAATACATTAGTTGCATAGCAGTTTATAATTCATGTTAAATGTTACTATTTGGATGCAGGCAATTCTGGAATCTCGATTATTTAATGCAGATGTTTCACTGGATAATTATACATTTACTTGCATGGTTTGAGAATGAGAAACTTCAACTCAAAATTTATATTTTGATGATTTTGTTCAATACTAGAAAGTCAGTGATCATTATACAATGGCGGCGGGGCGGGGGGGGGGGTCATAATCTATGTAGTATTTGTTTAATGGGTGGTCTCATGCTATCTTAAAATTAGTACAATTCAATAAATTACATATGGATAATATTAATCTACTGTTATGATTTAACTGCATTGGGGCAGTGTTAAATATGAAGCCCCAGTTTCTATCAGCTTATGTATGATTTTGTCAAAGATCTTTAAAGATGGATGCTATCAGACAACAGCATTTGGGTGAGGCCATTGAGATTTGTAAACTAAATCCAAAAGGCGAACAACTGTGAAGATACTGTAGCTTTAAGAGATGTGTTTTGTCTTGGTTTTGTTTAGAGATTGGGGGACAAGTACCAAGCAGTCTACGAGAGGATAAACAACATGAAGCTTTGGGTGCCTTTTTCTTAAAAAAAAGACAAAAGAGCAGCATGGTAGCTCAGTGGTTAACGCAACTGCCTCACCAGCAGGAGGAATCCGGGTTTGGTTCCAGCTTTGGGTGACTGACTGTGTGGGGTTTCCATGTTCTCCCCATGTCTGTGTGGCTTTCCCACCAGGTGCTCCAATGTCCACCCATAATCCAAAGCAGTGCAAGTTAGTGAATTGGATGTCCTAGATTTCCCACAGTGTTCGCAGATGTATAGGTTAGGTGCATCAGCCATGTCAAAATGCAAAATTACAGGGCAGGGGAGGAGTCTGGGTGGGATGCTTTTTGGTCAGGTGGTGGGGACTTGTTGGGCTGAATGACCTGTTTCCATGCTAAAGGGATTCTCATATTAAAAAAAGTTGGACAATGGAAGCAGCCTGAATGAGTATGGTCAAGCTCCCACGCACAGAACCAGGATCTTTAACTTAGCTTTCAACATTTGCTGTTGGCACCTTGAGGAAATGAAAACTATTGTCAGTTCCAGCCAAAAGATGAGGGTTCTGACTGTCTCACATGCAACTCCTGTAGCAATCTATTTTCTGAATTTGCCTTTTGTCAAGGTGATGTTTATAGGATGTTACTATATTGGAAAATAGTACATACAGTAACTATTACAAATTAAGTTTTCCAACAGCATTAAATTCCCTTTTGTTGTACTTTAACTAGTGCAGGGCATCAATGTGGACTTCAACAGCTTCCTCATTTCCCCTTCCCCCACCTCATCCTAGTTTCAAACTTCCAGCTCAGTAACTGTCTCCTTGATTTGTCCGACCTGCCTATCTTCTTTTCCACCTATCCACTCCACCCTCTCCTCCGTGACCTATCACCTTCATCCCCTCCCCCACTCACCCATTGTACTCTATGCTACTCTCTCCCCACCCCCACCCTCCTCTAGCTTATCTCTCCATGCTTCAGGCTCACTGCCTTTATTCCTGATGAAGGGCTTTTGCCCGAAACGTCAATTTCGCTGCTCGTTGGATGCTGCCTGAACTGCTGTGCTCTTCCAGCACCACTAATCCAGTATTTGGTTTTCAGCATCTGCAGTCATTGTTTTTACCTTGAATAAATTGTGTCCTGCTTTAAATTCTATAGTTTGACCAATCAAATTGCATCTCGAATGCAACACCTTATATTTACTTTTAAAACAAGAAAAAAAAAGGTTAGTGTCTAGACCAACCTGAATTTTAAGGGGGTTTGGTCTGATCCATAACAAAACTATTTAATGAACTTTGAAAAGCATATTGTAAATTTAACTGGATGGATCAATTGCAATGGACTCATGGGTACTAGTGATTATGTCATTATATTAGCACTCCAGAGGAGGTTTTGTTAAAATTATCTCTGATTAAGAAATTGAATTTAGTTTTGCAATTGTCTTTTCAAACTGAAAAATTATTAACAGTAAAATTAGCAATGGGAAGGAAAACAATCCTCTTCTACATACAGGGTTTTGACTGAGTCAATTCAACTCCTCACACACTAGTGGATTTCAGTATTTCAAGAAGGTGGTGTACATTCTTAGAAAACATGGCAAGGAAGTAAGTGCTAGCCTTGTCTGACACCCAGATCTCAAGAGTATATTAATGTATATTAAAATTTGGTGTCATTAATTGTTTAGATCTTAAGAATAACAGATATAAAATCAAGTTACCTGATGTTTATACCCTGTTTGTAAATTTTACATGCATCTGAAGGCAGAATTCTGGAAAGTAAAGGCACTGTAATAAAAAGAGACACAATGATGAATAGACACAATGATGAATACAGCTTGGTTGTTACATGGATTAAGAAATTTAATATTTAAAAATTCTAAAATAATTGAAGACTTTTGGTTGCATAGAGGAGTCAAAAGAACGTGACAATCAATACTTACCCCAGCTTTGAAAATCCCAGTGAAGTTCTAAATAAAAGTCCCCAAGCTTAAAAATAAAAGATAAGTTAGTTTATCAATAAGGAATATTAATTGCACTTTTATAATTTACAGATACATGAATTTTAGAATTGCTACAGATAAATAAACCAAGATGAATTGAACTATAGCATTTAGCAATTCAAATCATTGATCTCCATACTATTGTAATGGACGATGTACATGCAACTCAGAAAGAGTTTGAAGAATTAGAATCAATTATGTTTAACCTCATAAATACTCTAAATAAGTGTATTAACAGTGTTAAGGCTTTAAGAAGCAAGTAGATTAGAAGGAACAAAAGATGAAATTCAACACAAACAAATTAAAAGTAATGTTTTTAATTAGAAAAAGAATGATTATATATTTTTAGAGAAGGCACAAGAACATAACTAAAAAACAAAATACTAGAGATTTGGAAAAGTATTGGAGAAACTCAGGTGTCTCAGTATCTGAAGAAAAAGAAACAGAATTAACACCGAGTCTTCAATTCTAAACATACTAGACTCAACATTAACTGTTGTTTCTCTCTCCAATGATGCTGCCAGACCAGCTGACTTTCTCCAGCATTACAAGGACAAGAAAGCTTGGGAAAGTGTTTGGCATAAACCTTTGTAAATGGCTGTTTTAAAAAAAAGCTGTCTAAAGCAAGTACACTTAACCTGCAGAAGATAGTACTAAAGCGAGATGTAAGAGACACTAAGAATGGTGAAGAATTTGGAGATATTATAAATATAAGCTGATGAGCATGGTTCCAGGAATCAGGGACAGGAGAAATACTAATGGATTGGAGACATTAAACTCTTCTTAGAGCAGATGACCAAGAGGAGGAGATTTGATCATAGCATTTAACACCAAAGAGTTTAAGTAAATTACATATAAAGCACCACAGTTTCCTAAAGCTGAAGGGTTGAAACCAGATTTTTAAAATAGGAGCTTCAAGAATCACGGGACAAAATAATTTCAAATAAAAATGCCTTCATTTTCACTCTACTCTAATCCAACACACTTTTGGCACTTTGTTAAAAAGATACCATATAAATAGTCAGTTGTACAGCACAAACGGATCGCTCGGTCCAACTTATCCATGCTAACCAAGTTTTCAAAACTATTCTAGTCCCATTTGTCTGCAAGTAGCCCGTATCCCTCTAAACCTTTCCTATTCATGTACCTGTCCAAATGTCTTAAATGTCACAACTGTACCTGCATCCACCACTTCCTCTGACAGTTCATTCTACATACAAACCACCATCACTGAAAAAAAAAAGTTGCCCTCAGGTCCCATTTAAGTCTTGCTCCTCTCACCTTAAAAATATGCCCTCTAGTTCTGAACTCCCACACACTAGGGAAAAGACTTTTACTAATCACCTTACTTATGCCTCTCATGATTTAATAAACTGCTATACAAGGTCACCCCTCAACCTCTTACACTCCAGGGAAAACAGCCCCAGCCTACCCAGCCTCATAATTCAAGCCATCCCATCCTAGTCACATACTTGTAAATCTTTTCTGCACCCTCTCCAATTTGATAATATCTTTCCTATAACAGGGTGACCAGAACGGTACAGAGTGCTCCAAAGTGACCTCACCAATGCCCTATATAAATCGCAACGTGTCGTCTCAATTCCTCTACAGTCTGAGTTGAGGTCCAATCAGAATGGCCATAATTGTAATCCTATGAAATGGCAGGACAAGACCAAGAGGCTAAAAACTTCCTATTTCCTGCCAAACCCCTGCTCTTAATTCAGGATGTTCATCCTTATCAGCCAGATTCAGTCAAAATGAAATCTACGTGCCAGATTTAATATTTGAGCACAACAGGAGTAGCTGACTTGGCTTTATTAAAGCAATGCTGGAGAAATTCAGCAGATCTGGTAGTATCTGTGGAGAAACTGTTAAGAAGCAAGCTGAAACAGGGGTTGTAACAGTATTACTGTTTGGAGAAACGCCATTATGCCCTTACTGTACTTGCTATAGCCATATGACCACTATCTCTACTTTAAGTACCTTGTAAGCAGTTTGCAGGAATTTTTAAACCCAAATCACTTGAAATGTAGTCTCTGGGTGGCATACACCTGGGAGATACATGGTGTTTTTTACTGAGCCAGTTAATAAAAATGGCAAATAAGTTTTAAAACAACAAAAAAAAGGGAGAAAAACATGCCACTTTTAATTAGTGGATGAGTCAAAATGGCAGAGTATTTTCCACTCCCTGCAGTTGTAGGAATTAGATTTTTCCTCTTGGTTATAAAATTATGAAAATGCAACAGAATTAGTTTACAAACCTCATCAAGCAAGAGTTGCAACTCTATGGAGAAGATTGTTATAAACTGCAGCTTACATTTCATTGAAGAGCAGAAAAGCCAGACTGCAGAGATTCTGCAAATCTTGAAGGCACAGTAACTCTATATTAATGTTATTTATGTAATGCATTTGATCATCAAGGCTCAAGGAGAGAGGGAATAGTAAAGAACATGTGACTGTCCTAATATAACAGCTGAATCCTGAGTGTTTGGGTAACGGAGATATTATCACATCAGATATATGGCCCCTGTAGCGAGAGTATGACTGCTGAGAAAGGAGATAGCTTTCTGGAGAGAACGTATCGTGCGTAGAAACTCGTAAGTTTGCCAGTCATCAGCTAGAGTCTATAAATCAGAGAACATAAGAGGCTTTATATAATGCTGAGACATATCAGGCTGATTAACAGCAGCAGATTGGGCAAAAGAAGAAATATTTGGGAAAAAGAGTAAGATGATAGATGAAGGCATGAGGACAGGATGTAAATATTGTGGAGGATATCACAAAAGAAAGTGTGTTCACTGTGGGAAAAGCAGTACTTTACATAAAAAGTTGAACTAGTTTGCATGTAAGTGCTTAGCCAGACAGAAGCAAATCAGGATAATAAAGATGGCTGCTGGACAGCTGTCAGCAGGTAATTCTGACCAATGATTCTATACTGTATAAAATATTGGCATCACATCCAGAGATGATGCATAGCTTGTGACTGTTAGAATGATGGCTTCAATTGGAGAGCATTAAATAATTGTGAAATGTCACTTGTGTTTCATGCAAAAGCCAACCTTCATAGATCTGTGTGAAGTTGCTCAAGGTGGTGATCAAAACATTAGTTCGGCCATTTTTGGAATACTGTGCACAATTCTGGTCTCTGTGCTATAGGAAGGATGTTGTGAAACTTGAAAGGGTTCAGAAAAGATTTACAAGGATGTTGCCAGGGTTTGAGCTATAGGGAGCAGTTGAATAGGCTGGGGCAGTTTTCCCTGGAGTGCTGGAGGCTGATGGCTAACCTTCGAGGTTTTATGAAATCATGAAGGGCATGGATAGGGTAAACAGACAAGGTCTTTTCCCTCGGGTGTGGAGTCCAGAACTAGGAGGCATAGTTTTAGGGTGAGGGAGGGAAAGATTTAAAAGGGACAACTTTCTCCATACTGAGCATAATGCACGAATGGAATGAGTTGCCAGAGGAAGGGGAGGAGACTGGTACAATTACTTATACACATCAATATTCCTTTTAAATATGAATAGGAAGGGTTTAGGGGGATATGGGCCAAGGGCTGGCAAAGGGATTAGATTAATTTAGGATATCAGATAGGCACAGATGAGTTGGACTGAAGGGTCTGTTTCTGTGTTGTACATCTATAACTCTATTTCAAGTCCAATTTGACTCTCCTTTAGACCATAGACTTCAAAATGTTAACTTTCTCAGTTTCTAGATGATTCTGGAAGTGCATTTTAGGAGATAATATCTTCAATACGGAATTTGTATTTGAAGTATTAGTGGTTTCTAATAACAATTTCTTACCAATTTATTTCTGCTCCTATTGGTATATTTTAAGATAAAAGTCAATTTCTAAAGACCAGAAGGAATAGATACTTGGGAGTTTTGCTCAAATACATTCAGTAAGATGCAATATTGAAACTATCCTCTTCATTATTCACATGTTTTAGAGATAAAATTTGAATTCATAAAACTAGGTGCATGCCAAAATTACAAATATCTGATAAAGAAGCTGAGAAACAATTTTGATGCAAATGCAACTCAAACAAGCCTGGGGTACAAACAAACTACTGGGGGAAAAAAAAAGTCAGCATCCATGGACAGAAAGCAGAGTTAACGTTTCAATCCAGCGACCCTTCTTCACAACTTCCAACAACAGGGTTTATTACACTTAAAAGTTAACCAATGTTTGATGTGCAAAATCAAAGTTATTAGTGAAAAAACGTGAACAGAAAAATGATCAATCTCCATCCTAGTAACAGACCAAGAGTTTGGAGAAAGGATTAGAAAACTATTAGCAATATAATTCATCTGAATTACATAATCAAAGACTTGAATTAAAAAGATGATAACTCGCTTGCATTTCTGTTTTAATCATACCACCCACTACTGAAAAAGTGATGCAAGATGAATTAGTTAGAAAGGATGTTTTGTTTAATTTGTGTGTTTTGCTGATGGCAGCAGCTTGAATTTTAAGGAAAGCAAAGCAACTGGACAATTTGTTCTAGCTTGCAGCAGGAGGAAGAAATCTACACCATGGTCCTTCAAGTGTTTTATGGCAGAATGCAACCACCTTAAATACTTAGCCTCTGCAGTGCTTTCCAAGCAATGGGAGCTGGTTGAGTAAGCCAGGACTAAAGACTGAAGAGATGGCAGTTGTAAGATTAGTAAGAGACCCGCTTCAGGGTCACTTAGCCAAACCTTTAGTTGAATGATCTACTTTGAATCCTACCTCAAAAGAATGAACTAGAATAGAATACTAAGGAAAATTAGCAAATTCCAACTGGCTGTGGCAAAATTTTTGCGTCTGTCAGGAATGAACATTAAGATTTCATAACAAACTCCTTGCAGCAAGTGGTTTTTGGGGTGGGGATGCAAGAGTAAAAGGCAGAACTAGAGATTTATAGCACACATCTTATTAAAAAGGATGAATTATTTTCAGTGTAATTATCAAGACATGCAAAATCTTGTGAAGTAACACTGCTAGTTAATTGTTGGGTGTTTGGATTTCTTTAACATATTGACAGTCCCGAGCAGGAACTTAACAGCAACTTCATAACTAATTTAGCATAGCATTTAGGACTCAAAAAGGATTTTAACTAGTGCACACTGTCAGTGTTATCACTTCTTAAAATTTGGTTGATGCACTACTGAAAATGCTACCTTGGTACCAAATACAGGATTTGCACAATAGAAGGCATTTCAACTTACTAGAAAGCAAAATAAAACATTATAGTCAATACTTCCATCCTTCCTTCTCCATACAGTTGAGAAAGATTTAAGGCTGCATTAAGTTAAAAAAATTCCCTTAGTATAGTGCATGAAACACAGAACATTGCTCACTAATTGAGGAGTTAGTTATCAACTTAATTACTGGTAATAGTTATACATTTGCATTGATGTACTGCTACAAGGAAGGAGGCCAAACATTGGAGAAGTTGTTAACAAGTGATTATTAAAAATGAGAGTATAATTAAAACCAGTCTTTTAGTAAAAACAGAACATAGTTCTTAAGATCTTAAGTATAGAAACAGAATTAGGCCATTTGGCCAATCAAGTCTGCTCTGTCATTTGATCATGACTGATCCAGCTCCAATCTCCTGCTGTCTCTTTCTAACTTTTGATCCCCTCGCTAAATTAAGAATCTCTGTCTCAAATATACTTAAATGACTTGGCCTCTACACCCTTCTGCAGTAGGAGTTATACAGATCACCACCTTTAACTGAAGGAATTTCTCATTTCAGTTCTAAAGTGTCATCCCTTCACGGAGGCTATGTCCCCAGGTCCTAGATTCTCCTACTCGTGCAAACATCCTCTCCATGTTCACACTATCCAGGCCTCTCAGTATTAAAGTGTTCAGTATTCAGGTCTAGTGCTCGCAATAAAGGTTTTCACACTAAATGATATTGAAAAATGGGAAAAAAAAAGTCAAATATATGCAAAAGAAAAAGAAAAAGACAAAGTCAAGCCACAATGCAAAATAAACACTGGGGTACACAATAGACTAGAATGATCTCCTTACCCCTCTCTGCATAAATATTCTGCTTAAACTTGACCAAGATATCAGAATAAAGCTCTGGCAATCCTGTGACGTAGCACATTTAAGTGAACACTGACTTTTTTTTTTAAAAAAAAGCACAAAATTTCAAGCCTACCTCTTTCAGAGCTTTTAGTAATCGAGGTCGTTTTTCCTCTACATTTTCTCTTGATTGTTGCTTAAGTTTCCGTAGCAAAGCTGTGACTAAAATAAACAAAAGAAATATTTCAACAGCTCTATAGAAAACCTTGTTCCCAAAATTAAACTTTGAGGTTTTCTGGTTCAATTCCTTCTGCTGTAATTCAGTGAAACTGCAGGTAGAGAATGGATAGTCTCACCACTTCTAAACTATCCACACCATTTGCCAGACTCATTGCAATTATGAAAGCGCTACTTAAATCACATTGAAGACCAAGCAATCATTAGAAAGACTACTTCAGCCAGTTCTAGCAAAGCTTTCACTTCATCGGTCCTATGCATCCTCAGACATCCACTGCATCACACCTGCAGTTATTTGTTCATTCACAATTGCATCTACCTTCTTCTGTTATCATATTTCAAATATGAAAATTAGGTACTCACTCCAATGTGTCACCATCCACTTCAATCTTTAGCTTTGAAAATGTATCCCTTCATTACCATCCCTTTGTGTATCTAAATCTTTATATTGTACTTGATCTATGATATCTTCTGGTGTTGCAAGCAATGTTTTGCTATTAGTGTATCACAAGTGTAATTACGTGCCATTAATTCCTTCTAGCAACCCATTACCTTCATTCACTGATGTCATCATGAGCAGCAGCTGCAGGCCAATGAAACTGACTACAGTACCCTGCTGTGCCAAATCAAAATCCCTGAACTAATTAATTGCGACTTGTGCAATAGCCATCCTAAAAAGGGAGCACAAAAACTTTGCTTCAATCCAACATTGCACCCAGTGAGAGATGAAGGATGAAGATTCCATCAGTAGGAGACAAGTTTACTCGATGCAAAATATTGGATCTTTAATTGCAGAATTGAGAATTTCGTGGTTACACTATTCATTTTGTAAAGTAGCCAAATTTTGCTCATACCAAAACACGTGGACCGAATAACTGAAGACTCAATAAATATTCTCCAAAAAGATTGCTAGTTTTTGTGGATACTGAGGCTACAAAATTAAATTGGAAGCAGTCTGGGCTGAAGTAGTGCGCACGAGAAACCTAACAAAATTTACTCCAAATTTAAACAATTAAGCCAGTGTATTGTCTTACTCATTTGTCGGTCTCCATAGCTGATGGCTTCTGCCAGTGGACTCCATCCCTGAGCATTTTTCACCTTTACTACAGCATTGTGAGCAAGTAGTAAGTGGGCACACTCTGCAATGAGAAAAATAGATAAATGAAGTACAGTTAGTCAGGATTAGCCAGCTCCAAATTCATTTGATGTGGCAAGAATGTAACAGCAGTCTGGTTAAATTCTAGTCAAAAGAAGTTATTTATTTCAACTTGCTAAATTAGTAATGAGATTTCACCATTATATCACAATGAAGTGCTCAATAGTGCAATTATAAATGTGCATGGAATTAAAAAAAGAGATAGTTTAATGATGTCTTACATCAATGTTCTCAAAATATCTATTACCGTTCAAGTCAAGAATTGTAAATAAAATGTTTAGTTGGTAACAGCACTGCAAAACCATCTTATAGAGAGGAAACACCAGTTTATATCTCCCATGTAATTCTTATGGCAGAGGAACATGTTACAAGTGGCTTCATTATAACAAGACCAGTGTATCAATCAGAATTCATGTGCCTGGATAGATAGTATCACACTGTGATACTGAGGTGAACTATTAAACAATGCGGTGTTTTCTGCATTCAAAGAGAAACTACTTGGTAGAAGTAAAATGGTATCTACATTGCAACCAGGTAACCAGCAAATCAGTTCTTTTTTTGGTCCTGAATTAGCTGCAAAGATAGATTTGTTTTGGCACACAGCCATATCAAGTTTAAAAAGAAAATCTAGTAAAATTAAAGGTGTGAACTTAAAAGGTTCTCTTGAGCGAAAAAATGATGTTTTATTTACTAACCTACAGGGGGGGGGGTGGTGAAGAGAAAAAGAGACACTGACAAATACAGATATAAAAGTTTAAAAAGAGGGGAAAGTCTAGATAAAAAGGAAGATAAAGCGTAGGCCCACAGTCTCAAGCGCTGGAGTCATTATAGTTTAACTGGAGACCACAACTGTTTAGTTGGTTCTGCAAATTCTTGCTAAGGATACAAGCACTTGGTGAAATATAGGTTTTTCTCATTTGCTTTACCATGGTGTTGGCCATCATGATGCACAGAAGTATGGAGAAAAAGTACTGAGTCTTCCAGTCCTTTCTTTAAGCAAGTCAATTTCTGTCCCTTTTCCTGCTGCTCTTGTAAGCAGACACTGAAGGAAGGCTTCCTTGTGGAACCTCAAGTCTGGCGTCAGTCTTTCCAAGCGAGTGTTGCAGGCAACCTTTTAAATATCCAATATGTGAATCTGTCACACCATGCAAATTAAATTGGGAGATGGGAGTTTCTAGATAACTGACTCAGTTATTTCAAGACATTGAAACCAATTTTGATAAAATGCTCAATTTCAAACTAAGGTATCATTGAACTTGCCATGGTAATCAATCATTGTGGCCATTTTAGGTCCAACATTTTTGAAAACAAACTATTTTAGTCTAGGAGGGTCTCCAGTATTGAAATAAGCAAAGGGAGTTGGAAACTGATAGCTCATATTTTGACACAAAAGCCGCTTTGTGAATATTCTGGAAGGGAAAAGCTAGGAAGTCATGCATTTTATTTTTGATCCAAGATTTTTTTCTTCTTTCATGGGGGTTTGGAGTTACTGGCAAGACCAACATGTTACTCGTGCCCAATTGCCCTTGGACTGATCAGCTTGCCAAACCATTTCAGACAGCAGTTAACTGTATTACTGAGAAATTGGACAAGAATGGCATTAAAAGGGCAGTGAATCAAATACACTTTTCCCAATGGGAGTTTCATAGTTACCTTAACTGAGACTAGCTTACACATTTCATAGCTATTAAAAAGGGAATTTAAATTCCACCAGCTGCTCAAAGCATTGCTTGGACCTCTGATTTACTAGTCCAATGATATTACCAGTATAATCACCGTCTCACCCTGCAAGCAAAATAATAAATTTACAAAAAGAGGTACTGCACTTTTGTTAAAATTCTCAGAAGAACTCCTATGATATAGAAGAACACAAGAAATAGGAAGAGTAGACCATTTTGTTCACAAAGAGAACTTTGGACCATGGAATATGAAGCTATGCATAATTTTGCAAGAAGAGTTAATCACAAATGTTTAAATGCGCTATTTCTTTTTAAAGGCATAGTCTAATAACTGAGTCAACAGAGCAATGTCACTCAAATATAAATTACTCTTTAGTGGGGGAATTAGCTTCAGCTTCCTATTTCTGTTATGCTTTTAAGTGCACATCAAGAAACAAAAAGGTTAAAAATAATAATTGTACAAAACACCAAGACAGGAAAAAACACGAAACATAATGCTGTACAAAATGTAATTTAGCTTTTTGCTTGAAATTTCAGTACAACTGTTTTGTTTTAAACTCTATACTACCCTCTAACAATTGACCAATCACTCCTTCCCTCAGACAAAATGCAGGACACTTACAGCAAGATCCACGTATTGAGTGGATAACAAACCAACTGTCAGGTACCAGAACTTGATATTCACCAAAATTCACCAAAATCATTTGGGCGTTCAAAAAAAAAGACAGCTCAAATAGTAATGAACAGCTTTATCAAATATATTTTCACATCCTAAACCATTGTGTATATGTATGCATGTTTGTTGTTCACATGAAAACTCAAAACAGTATGTCAAAAATGTATTTATTCATTAAGTATTGAGCTTTAAAAAGACCGTAATCTAAATGTCTGTAAATAAAACCCATTTTAAACTATTTACCTATTTTATTGAAGTAGTATATCCAAAACAACTAAAAATAAATCTTTTAGTACTTTAAATGCCAAACAGCTTATTGCCAACAAAATATTATTATACAGTAACTACCACACTGGTTATACAAATCAAATTTGCACAAAGCATAATCTCCCAAAAAAAAAACAGTGGGATAGATAATCAAAGAGTTGTGTTCTGGAATCAAGTATTGCTTGGGATATAGATCTTCTCTGCCCTTCCAATAATGTCACTGGATTTTTTTTTGCATATAAATAGATCTAGAACCTCATCCCAAAAAGGTGGGACACTGAATAATGAAATACTCCCTCAGCATTGAGGCATAAAGACATTAGCCTAGATTACGCACTAGTCTTGTGTTCAGTGCAAAACCACCCAAGATGATGATACATGGAGAGCATACACAATCTCAGCATATAAGCCACAAGACTGAGTTGGAAGTGAAGGAGCTAACCAACTACTGCAATGTAAACAGAGCAGTAGCATCACACCAGTAATAATCAAATGAGAAATCTGTACTACAGCTGCTTAAAAAATTTAATCTGTCAAACCTATCAATCCCAGAAAAGTGACAGAAGAGGAGATGGAGGTAGCAAAACTAGTTGTTTGTAAACCTTTGAAAAAAAAATCACTTTACTGATTGGTGTTTGGTTGCTGGTGCTTAAATGCAAAACAAAATAACGGTCTAACTTTATTTCAGACTTGCATAAGCAGACTCTTCCGAATCAGGCAGATCTTAGAAAAGTTACAGGATAGTGTCACATCTGCAGAAGCAGACTGTTTCATATTTAATAAGGGAATCCAAATTCCAAAAGATCTTTACACTAATTAACAACTGAACAATCTGATCCAAGCACTAACCAACTGCAGACATGGACAACGAAACTGAAGCATGCCCACTATACACAAACACTTACAAATTCATTTTTTCTCCAATTTAGTACAATAAGCTAATGTACTCTACAGGTACAACTCAACCTGTTAATTAGAAAAAATAATTTAAAAACTTTCAATATAAATGTGCTTGCTAAATAGCACTGTTGTTTCAAGTTACAAAATGTACAACTGATCTTTGATATTTTACTAGCTGTTAACATAAATGCCAGAAACTGAATATACACAGACTGATCATTCAAGTAATTAGACATTTGGAATAATTTCTAGCGGAATTTAGTTTTTGACATAGTTTAGAGAAAAGGTCATTAATTTTCACATTGCTAAAAGATTTTCCCGTTTCTTCTATTTCATATTTTTATAAAGACGACTTTGGGGGGGGATAAACAATTGAGAAAGCAGTGCTCTGCTGGGAAAAATCAAAATGCTGGAGGTCAGAGCAGGTAAGGCAGCACGCATGGAGAGAGAGACAGCAAGCTAACATTCAGTCGAGATGACTCCAGCATTTGTTGTTTTTAGTACAGATTCCAACATCTGCAGTAATTTATTTTTTACTGTGGAAAATACTTATTTTAAAACAAAAACAAAATCAGTACTTGTACCATACACAAATTGCGATCTCAGTACAACGGAGAAGAAGCCTGTGCTGAAGGCTTAACATTGGAATATAATGCCAAGTTATTTTTAAAAACATAACCACAAAGCAAACTGATTTTGGAGGAGCAGTTCTAGGCAGTAACAATAATTTCAAACATTGGAAAAAGCTCACTTCCGCGTGTCCGTATAGACAGACTGGTTAGGTCTCCATGAGAATGTGTATCTGCCATGAACAGGTAGGAAAAAGTTAAAGTTTTGAGTTTTGTGAAACAATGAGGTTCAGCAGAGCATGATTCATAAGAAAAGAACTCACAATTAACAAAGGGGTGCTGGAGGCAAGGGTAATGGATTAACTAGGTAGGAAAGCATTATGTAGAGCCATTTAACAATATTGGAAGCATTCAGTATGTAACATCAGTTAACAAGGGGAGAAGTATTCATTACGTGAAGCCAGTTAAGAACATTCATTGTGTAACAGCAGATGGCTTCAACTTTACAGATGTTTGGTGATCGCAATGGTCACCCAATCAGTATGTTGCCTTATCGGGATGGTCTTCCCTGTAAAATCATTATATAATTCATTGAGAAGCTGTTTGAGAGAAAACCGTGAACTCATGTCTCTGTGCATATGGGGCGACTGTTTTTTTCTCTCTCCAGGGTAAAATAATTGTGTCTCCGAGCATTTTGCTTTGACTGAAGGGGGGGGGGGGGGGGGGGGGGGGGGGGGGGGCGGCGGCTGTACAACACTAGGACCTTACTATTATAGTGTATAAGTCCTGCGAAGATGTGCTTTCCCAAAACGTAGCACCTATATAAATTAAACTCCATTTGCCACTCCTCGGCCCATTGACCTTTCTGATCAAGGTCCCGTTGTAATCCATGGTAACCTTCTTTGCTGTCCACTACACCTCCAATTTTGGTGTTGTCATCTGCAAACTTAGTAACTATACCTCTTATGCTCACACCCAAATTATTTATATACAAGTGACCAAAAGGAGTGGACCCAACACTGATCCTTGTGGCACCTCACTGGTCAACGCCTGCAGTCTGAAAAACAACCCTCCACCACCATCCTCTGGTCTTCTACGTTTGAGCCAGTTCTGTATCCAAATGGATAGTTCTCCCTGTATTCCATGACATCTAACCTTGCTAAACAAACAAACCACAGTCTCCCATGGGGAACCTTGTCAAACGCCTTACTGAAATCCATATAGATCTACTGCTCTGCCCTCAATCCTGTGATTTTTAAAAAAAAATCAAGTTCTTCAGACAAGATTTCCCATGCACAAAGTCATGCTGACTACCCCTAATCAATCACTGCCTTTCCAAATACATGCAAATCCAGTCCGTCAGGATTCCCTCCAACAACTTGCCCACCACTGACATCAGGCTCACAGGTCGATAGTTCCCTAGCTTGTCCTGACCACCTTAAACAGTGGCACATTAGCCAACCTCCAGTCTTCTAGCACCTCACCAGTGACTATCAATCAGTGATACAAATATCTCAGAAGGAGCCAGCAATCACTTCCCTAGCTTCCCACACAGTTCTAGGGTGCACCTGATCAGGTCCTGTGGATTCATCCACTTGTGTGTTTCAAGACATCCAGCGCTTCCACCTCTGTAATATGGATATTTTTCAAGATGTCACCATCTATTTTCCTACAGTCTATATCTTCCATCCTTTTCCACAGTAAGTACTGATGCAAAATACTGGTTTAGTATCTTGCCCCATCTCCTTAGGCTCTGCCCAAAGGCCACTTTGCTGATTTTTGAGGGGCCCAATTCTCTCCCTTAATGTATTTGTAAAAACTCTGGATTCTCGTTAATCCTGTTTGCACTTCAAGCTTTACTTTTTCTTGTCCAGGAAATTTTTCAAATACTCAGACCATGTGCATCTGCTCAACAAGAGAGAGAGTGTTCTGAAAGCTGTGTGGAAGGCAAAGGCATTTCAAATGCATGGACCATTGAATTACATAGAATCAGTTACAGCCAAAAATCTATTAACCTAATTCAATAACAGCCTGATTAACATACTCAAAGTTAAATGGTTGCCAATAGCTATGACAGTACAAGTGGCAACAACTGCATTTTCGAAAAAAAAAGGTGCTCAACTGTTTGGAATATCTGAAGCAAAAAAAAAATTAGTACCTAATACACTTCTTCAAAATCTTACAAGGTTGAAATTAAGATTTTAGTGAAGTGTAGTAGTTACTAATTTTTGCTTCAGTAAAAAGCAAGTAAGAAGAAGGAAATTCTGAATATTTTATCAACCTAAAAGGAGGCCCAAGTCAAGGACATTATTTATTTTGCCTTACTTCAATATGGGTAGATTTTTGGGAAATTTATTCCCTCAGTTACTGAGGCAACAGCAACATGTAACATTTATAAGATGCACTGTTGAGATTCACAAAGGCACCTATGATGGGACCTTTCACACCCACTTCTGTCACCATCTAAAATGACAAATGGGAACACCATCATCTGCAAGTTGCTCTCCAAGCTACACACATCTTGGCTTGGAAATACATTACCATTCCCTCACTGTCAACAGGTAAAAAGCCTGGAACTCCCATTCTAACAGCTTTGTGGGTATACCAACACCAAAATGAATAGTAGTAGTTCAAGACAACAGCTTACTTCCACATTCACAAAGGCTACTAGGGATGGGTAATAAATGCTGGCCCGGCCAGCAATGCCCAAACCCCATAAATAAGCTGAAAAAAATGCAAGTTAACTCCCTCCTTTTGAATATTACCTTCAAGATTTTAAAGAAATACATTTCAAATGAAATGCTCTGAAGCCAAATCATTGGTACCAGTTTCTCTCAAAAAGGTTGCAATACAAGGAACAAAAGACTGGTTAGTTTACATTATCCTCCATGCAAATAGTAAACTTGCTTTTTTGTCCCCCCCAACATTTCAGCAAGTTGCAGATACAGGTCCAAAAATACCAATTGCCTCCTTTATCGCACTTGTGACTATTCTTCATGTATCACTCCACAGTGGGTTCATAAAAAAGTTATTAAATTTCAGGCACCAAACCTGGTAATGCATGTGCACAAGATGGCACACACTATCGGACAAAAACTAGATAGCCATCAGAATCCAGATTTCAGGCGATTCAACCCTCTGAAACAAAACCAACTACAGTACCTGTATACTCTCTATTCCTGATGAAGGGCTTTTGCCCAAAACATCGATTTTCCTGCTCCTCAGATGCTGCTTGAACTGCTGTGCTTTTCCAGCACCACTAATATAGAATCTGGTTTCCAGCATCTGTAGTCCTTGTTTTTACCTTTTACGCAGTACCTGTATTGTCATATCAGGCAACCCAGTACAGTAGAGGAATGGAGCTAAAAACACTAGGCACACAAGCCTTTATCCGAAATCAAAAAGCTCCGAAGTACAAAGGCTTTGTGAAGTTTCTTTGTCATTAAAAAGGCTGTTTGGCATGAAAACAGTTAAGCCAAGTCCACACACACTCAATGAGTGTCACTCAAATGCAACGTGTGGGGGCGCAGCCCAACACTGGCAGGCCTCAAAATTTTGATTCAGGGCCAGTTTTACTCACAGTAAATCTGTTCTTTGAAAAGATTTAAAATTATCAAACTGACACTTATTCTGAAATTCGAAAAATTCTGAATTCAGAAAACAAGCTGGTCCCGAGCATTTCAGATAAAAAAAAATTGTGCACCTGTATATGGTCTCTATAACTAGACTATATTTAAATAGCATGGACCAAAATACTGAACAATATTTGCCTAAATTGTTCATAAAGATCTGGCACCAAAAAACTCATTACATCCTGAAAAGTATGTTGCAATGAAGAGCTGAAAACACCTCAAAATAAAACGAACATGGCCAAAGTTAAATGAGGAACGATAAGTTTTGTAAATGGCAGCATAACATTCTTAAATATATTTGAGAAATTTATTACAAATACAAACAATACAATTTAAAACAATGAAAAAAACACCAGAAATGTTTAAAACTCAAACAGCCCTCATGTACAAATACATAAATATATAAAAACCAATTAAACTAAATAAACAAACATAATAAAAAAAAGCTCAGCAAAACAAAACGCTCTCAATTATCAAGAGCATTACTTTCCACATTCATACGTTCAGTTTCCAAACCCTCTGGATACTGGACTCAAAGCACAAATCGCCCTTATTAGTGTGGCAGACAAAACTGTGTCCAAAAAGGAAAAAAGGCCACCATATGTCTTATAGAAATTCTCAGTTGCAGTGTACCATACTTGGGATACGCTCCATAACAATCTTAAACCAACCTGACTGGCCAGGAAGGTGTGGTGGTGGTGGTGGGGGGGGGGGGGGGGGGGGGGGGTGAATTTTCAGACATCCAAACAAACAAACAAGGTATTCTTTCTTGTGCAGAAAGTGAAGAGATTGAAAAATTTAATCTTATGCGCATCTATAGGCAATGTAGATGCACATAAGACAATCTACAGGCAGGCCAAGAGGAGAGAACAGGTCCTTTTCCACCCTTACACTCAAAATTGCACCTATCACAGCACTCCAGTATGTTTGAAGCCTACCACAGGACCAGAGACAATGGCTAAAAGTGCCCATACTAACTTTACACTCGGGGGATAGTGAAGATACCCCTGATTTAAATTTTACCAACGATCTGGAACCACGTGGAGAATTTTCAACTGCAAAGCATGGGTCCTATTGCAAATTGGTCTCTTTCTTGCATTTTCCCCAAATATCTTCCCATGTCTGAGGAGACATCAATGTCTAGCGCTCTCCCCCACATCCTGCAAAGTTGATCGAACTCATCTGAGAGGCTGCTCCCCAATTGATGATATAGAGTGCTGACAGAAAGTGTACCATTAGCACAGAGCACCCTTTTCTTTCAGATTTGTGGCGGTCAAAAGTGTAGTGTTTTGAATAAAATTCCTAACTTGACAAAAAAAAACAAAAAAGGTCCCTGCTAAATAGCTCGTATTTCCGTGCTAACTGACCAAAAGACATCATTGTGTCTCCCTCAAATAAATCACCCATGCAAGACACAACCTTAGCTACCTAATGTTTGAACCCGGAATCTACCATTGATAACTATTGGGTTATGGCAATATTCCCTAACTGTCCTTATTTTGTTCAAAAACAGCAAATTAGTAAGGGAACAATTTGCCTGAGGTTTTGAAAACTAACCATTATGAAAAAAGGGTCCCCACAAGCCCAATCACTCACGCAAGATAAAAGTGAGCTTAGTTGATAAGTCTTAAATGTCCGGGAGATCCACTCCCCCCAGTCTGAGAAACAACTGCAGTTTAGCTAGTTTAAAGGGGCTGTTTACGATGCCACATAAAAGAGTTGAACCAAACGTTCAGTCTCCTGAATGCTTGCTTATTGAAAGGCAGGGGGAGTATCCCTATAGGGTACAACAAATGGGGGAAGAATATTCATCTTAATAAGAGCTATCTGATCTAACCACGAGACCAGAAGCACCTCCCATATTTAAAGATCTTAGAATCATAGAGATGTACAGCACAGAAACAGACCCTTCAGTCCAACTCAAAACAGTAAAGTACAGCCCACGATGTTGTGCCGAGGATTATTCCTAATCTAAAATAAAATAACCCAACCTACACACCCCTATTCACTGCTGTCCATGTGTATGTCCAGCAGTCACTTAAATGTTCCTAATGACTCTGCTTCCATCACCACCGCTGGCAATGCATTCCATGCATTCACAACTCTTTGCATAAAGAACCTTCCTTTGATGTTCCCTCTATACATTTCTCTTAATATCCTAAAACTATGGCCCCTCTTGCCAGTCAATCCTGCCTTGGGGAAGAGTCTCTGGCTATTGACTTTATCTATGCCTCTCATTATCTTGTATATCTCAATCAGGTCACCTCTTCCTCTTCAGAGAGAAAACTCTAAGCTTAGTTAACCTTTTACCACAAGTCAAGCCCTCCAGTTCAGGCAGCATCCTCTTGAGCCTTCTTTTCATCCTCTCCAAAGCCTCCGTATCTTTCCTATAATAGGGCAACCAGAACTGGACACAATATTCCAAGCGCGGTCTCACCAGGGTCTTGTAGAGCTGCAGTAAAACCTGGCGACTCTTAAACTCGATCCCCCTGTTAATGAAAGCCAAAACACCATATGCTTTCTTAACAACCCTATCCACTTGGGTGGCAACTTTGAGGGATCTATGCACTTGAACATCAAGGTCCCTCTGTTCCTCCACACTGCCAAGAATCCTGTTTTTAATCCTACATTCAGCATTCAAGTTCGACCTTCCAAAATGCATCACTTCGCATTTGTCCAGGTTGAACTCCATCTGCCATTTCTCAGTCCAGCTCAGCATCCTGCCTATAATCGGGCTGCAGCCTGCAACAGCCCTCGATACTATCAACGGCACCTTCAACGTTTGCGTCATTGGTAAATTTTACTAACCCACCCCTCAACCTCCTCAAAGTCATTTATAAACACTACAAAGAATAGAGGCCCAAGAACAGAGTCCTGAGGGACACCACTCACTGACCTCAAGGCAGGAAACTTTCCATCTACAACCACTCTCTGCTCTTCAGCCAACCAATTCTGAATCCAGACAGTCAAAATCTCCCTGTATCACATACCTCCTGACTGAGAGTGAGCCTACCATGCCTTGAAGTCCATACACATTAAATTCCACTGCTTTACCTTTGTCTACCTGTCTTGTAACCTCCTCAAAGAACTCAATAAGATTTGTGAGGAATGACCTGCCCCTCATGAAGCCAAGCTGACTGCCTTTAATCATGCTATGCTTTTCCAAATACTCAAATCCTATCCCTCAATTCTTCCCAAAATGTTGCTGACCAGACAAAAAAGGACTAGTCTGTAATTGCTGGGGATTTCCCTATTCCCCTTCTTGAAAACAGGAACAACATTCGTCTCCCTCCACTTCTCCAGTATGTCTCCTGGGGAAGGTGAGGAAGCGAAGATCTTCACCAACAGATCACCATCCTCCTTCCTCGCTTCCCGGAGCAGCCTAGAAAGAGTCTGGTCTGGCCCCGGGGACTTAACATGACTGTTTGCCAACATTTCCAGCACATCATTATTCTTTATCTGTTCAGACCAGTTTCCCAGCTCCTCAAAGTGCTCATTCATAACAAGGTCCCTTTCCTTACTGGAAACGACGGACCGACCGACCGACCGAATAAATAAATAAAATGAATAAATGAATAAATAAAAAAAACAACTCATTTAGAGCTTCTCCTATTTGCTCAGACTCCGCGCACAAGTTCCTTCCGCTATCCCTGACGGCCCTACCTTCTCCCTGATCATTCTCTTATTCCTCACGTATGAGTAAAATGCCTTTGGGTTGTCCCCAATCCTTCCTGCCAAGCCTCTGTGTCCCATCCTGCCTCTCCTCAGTCCATTTGAGCTCCTTTCTAGTAAGCCTGTAATCCTCTAAAGCTGTGCTAGATCCATGCTTCCTCCACCTTATGTAAGCTGCCTTCTTCCTTTTGACAAGAAGCTCCTCTGTTCTCATTATCCAAGAGTCCTTAATCTTACCCCTTCTTGCCTGTCTCAGAGGAACAGGTTTGTAGATCACTCAACTGCCAAACAAACACTCCACATGTCTGATATGTCCTTTCTGTGCAATAATTGCTCCCAATCTGTACTTCCCAACTCCTGTCTGATAGCATCATAATTTCTTTTTCCCCCCAATTAAATATCTTCCCTTGGTAACTGCTCCTTTCCCTCTCCAAGGCTATGGTAAATGTGAGGCAGTTGTGGTCACGGTCACCAAAGTGTTCTCCGGTGAGATCTGACATGTCCTGGCTCATTGCAAAGCACCAAATCCAAAATGGCCTCTCCTCTAGTCAGCCTGTCTACATACGGACTAAGGAAACCCTCCCAACACCTGACAAAAACGGCTCCATCCAAACCATCTACACTAAGGAGGTTCCAGTCGATATTGGGAAATTTGAAGTCACCCATAACCACCACCCTGCTACATCTGCATTTTTCCAAAATCTGCCAGCCTGAGTTCTTCAGTCTCCCTAGCGCTATTAAAGGATCTGTAGAAAACCCCCAACGAAGTGGCTGCTCCCTTGCTGTTCCTAACTTCCACCCATAAGACTCCGTAGTCAAACCTTCCTCAGCAATCTTAGTTTCTGTAGTTATGATGCACTCTGATTAGCGATGCTACACCCTCTGTTCTTTCTGAACATTGTAAACCCTGGAACATCTAGCAACCAATCCTGTCCCACTGAATTCCATGCCTCTGCTATGGCCACAACATCATAGCCCCAAGTACTGATTCACACTCTAAATTCACTCTTATTTCTGACATGCCTTGCGTTAAAGCAGACACTTTAACCAATCCCTTTGTTTCATTATGTGAGAACCTTCCCCAATAGGATGTAGTGAATCTGTCACTACCCCATCTACGACTGCCCCCTCACAGATATACAGCTGTGATTCCCACCCCCCCAAACTAGTTTAAACCCTACCAAACCAAATGAGCAAATCTCCCACCCAGGAGATTTGTGCCCTTCCAGTTTAGGTGTAACCTGTCCTTCATGTACAGGTCCCAACTTCCCCTGAAGGTATCCCAATGGTTTAAGTATCTGAAGCCCTCCCTCCTGCACTAGCCATGTGTTAAGCTGCATTTGCCGACTGTTCCTCACTTCACTACCGCGTGGCACCAGTAGCAAACCCAAGATCACTACACTACTTCTCCTGCTCTTCAGCTTCCAACCTAGCTCTCTGTGGTCACTTTTCAGGTCCTCAATCCCTTTCCTGGCTATATCTTGGTGCCAATACGTAACACGATTTCTGGCTGCTCACCTTCCCCTTTCAGAATCCTCTAAACCCAATCGGCGACATCCTGGACTCTGGCACCAGGGAGGCAACATACCTTCCAGAGTCCCATTCCTGACCACAAAATCTCCTATCAATCCATCTAACTATCAAGTCCCCTATTACTAGCGCTCTTCTATTCTCCCCTCTTCCCTTCTGAGCCACAATGCCAGGGATCTGACAACCAAGGCTTCCATCTGGTAGGCTATCCCCACCAGCAGTATCTAAAATAGTATACTTATTGCTGAGGGGAACAGCCACAGGTGATCCCTGCCCTATCTGTTGGTTCCCTTTCCTCCCCCAACTGTAGTTGAAAAATGTGGTGCTGGAAAAAAACAGCAGGGCAGGCAGCATCAGAGGAGCAGGAGAATCGACGTTTCGGGCATAAGCCCTTCTTCAGGAATGAGGCTGGTGTGCCAAGTGGGCTGAGATAAAAAAGGTAGGGGGGAGGGGCACAGGGAATACGTTAGGTGGAATGAGGTGAGGGTGAGGGCGAGGGCGATAGGCCAGAGAGAGGGTGGGGGCGGAGGCGGAGAGGTCGGGAAGAAGATTGCAGGTCAAGAGGGCGGTGCTGAATCAGAGGGTTGGGACGGAGATAAGGTGGGGGGGGAGGAGGGGAAATGAGGAAGCTGTGTGGTTG